>NC_134280.1:62285434-62585434 GCF_949628215.1 Phalacrocorax aristotelis
GCACTTCTTCAAGTGCACCTACCTTTGTAGGATGAAGCCCAGGGTTAGACCATCCTTTTTCTGCATCAAGTTTTTTCACAAACACTCTTATTTTTTTCCCGTATTAACACAGGCTACCAGGATTCTCCATTTGGTAACAGAATAGTGCTGTCTTGTAGAAAATCATCACTGTAGAATACCCCAACTCCAAAGCTGTAACGTCAACTGACAGAATTAGAGCATTCATCATGTCTTAACATTATATTCGCAAAATCTTACCCTTCCAATCAGAATATAGCATGATTAACAGTGAAATAAAATGGCTCCATGCCTAATCTATTGTGTGTAATATTAGCATTTTTATTAGTTTTGTAGCTATGATGCTCTCCCAATACTTGATATGATATCAAAAGTTTTGTTTGTCGTAGTGCTTCATGAATTGGCGGTACAAAATCTATCAGTAAGGAAACAATTTTGAAAATTTGGGTGAAAGAAACAAGATTTTTAGTATGTTTTTGGGAGGGTCTGAGTTCATCAGCCTAGCCCTAAACTGTGTCTAAAATGTATGCAGATTGGCCACACAATGCCTTATTCATGTTGGCACACTGACACAACAGATTTGTTGCCTGAAGTGGTATGTTTTTACATGGCTCTAATTCAGACTTTTATTCGCTGCCTCTTCAGAAGTCCTTCAAACATACACAGTTTGACACTGACAGAAGAACTTATATGAATATTTAATATTGAATAGTTCAGTATTACTCATACGTTCTAAGATGGAAGACAAAAATTAGCCTGATTTTTTTTGTTTGTTTGATTTTAGCAAAACCATTATTTCAGTAACTTAGGATAACTTTGTGGTGGGGCAACTAAGCAGGGAATCAATCTATTATCCATGACCGAGCAGCTTAAATTTGATCTATGTTAGTGTTTTATTTAGACAACAGCAGAAAAAGTGGTAAGCCCTGATTTGTAGTTGTTATGGCCCCATGATACAGACCAGGTCTCTGTTCTTCCTGCAGGAATTCCTTCCTAAGGGTTCTGTGGCAGTGGCCGGGTCAGTTGTAACTCCTGCACTCTACCCCTGCCTCTTCAATTCTTAGTACAGAAACACACATGGGGTGTCTCTGGGAAGGGATAGCATTACCTATTCTAGTGGACTAGTGGAAATTCAGTTTCAAGTATAAAAAATATAATCTGAAAAGTATGATGGGAATATGTACAGTTGTCATCTTTTTGTAAATCAAATGCTGACTAAGTATTGGAATCACCTCTGATGTCACTGACAAACATGCTTTGTCCCTGCAGAGACGCATGGGTCTTACATAAGCATAGCCCCTTGCTTCACAACAGTTGATGTAGCTAGCTTAGAGTACAATGTTTTGATACTTGGTCTTGTGGGAACAGAACCAAAAGTTTTCTAGTTAAAATTCAGAAACAGAAACCATGGATATTGCCTTCAGTTCATAATTTCAAGCCAGTCTGAAGGTCTTTAAAATTGAGCCTGTCTTGTGATTTTTGAAATCTAGAGGTGGGCAGTGTTCTACTCTTTCATGCCCTGATGTGTTAGCTGCAGTACCTTCATGCCAGTGCAGGGCAGTAGCTCTGGAAAACAAACAACTGTACTACTTCCTTTTTCATGCTTATCACAGTCTTTGTTTAAAACTAAAACCAAGCCAAAAATAGAGAGGAAAAACAAATGAATGTGGTGAATTATTGATAAAGCTCTTTGTTTTCTTTTACAATATCGCACACTAATTTGAAATTAAAATATTAACTGCATAATGGCTATAACTAGTAGTTTTACTCTTCACAGAAAGATTTGCTTCCACATTTGCAAGTTTTACGGTTTGAATATTCTATTAAAGATAAACTGGAGAGGAAATATGCATTTTTATTTTGCAGAAAGAAGTTCTGAGAATGGATGAAGACTTCAAAACACAGGCTCTTGACTCTACTCTTCAAAGTCCGTCAGAGACATTACTTCCCATTCGGCTGTTAGATTTTAAAACAAGTTTATTGGAGGCAATAGAAGAACTGCGTATAAGAAGGGTAAAAGTGTTTATATTGTTTTTTAGTGTTTCTTTGTCTTATTTCTGTCTCCTTCTATGTAATCATACATGATGTGTAAGTGTGGGTAAACTTCATGCTGTATTTTAAGTAATTCACCAACCAGGACTTTTTTTTTTCTTTAAAGTATCATAGGTTTAGGCAGTGTCTGTATTAGAAATGTCTCTGTAGACAGCACAAAGACAACAGGGTTACATGGGAATGAATTTGGCTTTCCTATAATAACATACTAAGTTGCTACAGTTGATCACCAGGCTATTGACAAAAATTATCTACAGGAATTTTTTGTATTTCATTGTAGTCCTCTTTAAGAGTGGCCTTTGGTAAGAAAGGGAAAGAAAGAATCCAAGTCATTGCCAAGTCCATAAGTCTTTCTCATTTAATAGATAGATTTACCATTTGCCAGAAAAAGCAGTGGTTTGGGCTTATTTTTCTCTGTTTACTTGTGCTTTCTAGAATTACCTAAGAGGTTAAATAGGTACTGTGATAACCAAATCCACTTTATTTTGCCATTTTTAAATAGCTGAACTATTAAGTTAGAGCCCTACAATAATAACATATGAGCACTGGGGGGTGTGGGGTGGGTTTTGTTTTCAAAACATGAGTTGAATAATCTTGAAGTACTAAGATAAAATTGTTGCTGCACTTTTGAAGGCAGCTCTATTTTGCTGTGGTTACTTTTTCAGTTGTATGTTTGCCGACATTTATTTCTGTTCTCCCCTTAATATTTTTAACTGTTTGTATTTTTTTAAAGACCTAAAGTGTATCTTTCTGCATTTGATGAATTTGACCTGTTCAAAGGATGTGTATTATTACTTTAAAAATATTGGTATTTATGACATGCTTGATTTATATTTATTTTGATCTAAGTTAAATGGTCTAATCCTCTCTCTAAAACCACGAACAAAAGAATGACTGCCATTAAAAAAAGATATTCCAAGAAAAAAAGCTACATGGTCATACTTTCCTGGTGCAGTATTGTTGAAATTCACCATGATCTGATCCCTAGACTTTTGTTAAAATGGTAATGTTTATTCTAGTCTAACTATTTTTGTATTAAAAAGTACAGTCTGAAGAATTTAACTGTTAGAATAATTATTGGAGTGTACTTTTCTTTATGAGATCTGCTAGCTAAATTCCATTTACAATGTTAACTTTGCATTTTAATGCACTTGGTCAGAGCCTAAAATGTTTCAAGTAGAGTGCCATGGAGTTTCATCTTTTGGGATTTTTTGGTTTTGTCTCTCTTGTATCTACTACACTACACAAGTAAGTGACTGTGGTTTTATAAAAGGTTGACTCAGGAGGGTGAGCATTTTTTTGGCTTAAAGGTTATTTTAGTTTCAAAATTGACGCTAATGCCAAGAGCTAATTCCATAGTTAAGACATGGCTCTCAGTTTCTAAAACATCTGTGTCTTCCTTCATCTTAACAACGACAACAAAAAAATTAGTTGTTTGTAGTTACAAATTTAAGTAAGTTAAGGTTATGCTTTTTAAAAAAAAGGTTAATCATTTTACAGATAGACAAATTGAAATCTTAACATATCCCTGCATGCATTTTTGTCATTTGCTTTGCTTTAACAATCAAATCAGGATTGTTTGCTTAGTATATTTGAAAATTGGAATATAAAACATTAATATTTTGAACAAGCAAGGGTTCTAAAATAATATGGCCATGAAGAGTGCCATTCATTTTAATTTTTTTAAGTAGAAATCTGTGTGGATGTTTTTGCTTAAAAAATGATGCTACGAAATCCTCTCCTGATTTTAGCTATGAATCTCTTACAAATCCAATTACCACAGGGTTATTCTGTAAATTTATAATCATCCCTGAGAAAAAAGTAGTGCATAGACCAAAATACAGCACTAACTTGGAGGACTATAGTGCTTGTCTTGCACCGTGGTAGCTTCTCCATGGACAAGAGCAGAACACACTAATTTAAACCACATTGTCTGCTAAATCAAAAGTCAAGTCAGAGTTAAACCTCTGCTGTTATCTTACTACATTTGCCACTTCTTTTCCAAGTTGCTCGTGAGGCTCACAGTAGACTGAGAGCCAGATGGAGGCAGTAGAGCCAAGTATAGTGGATTTTACTCTCAGTTTGTCTTTGACCTATGACTTGACCTTAGATGAGATATTTTAACTCTGCTTCTGTTTCTCTTCCCATTGTTGGTCTTGCTTGTCACTTAGACAGGAGTCTCTTCAGGACAGGAACTATCATGTATTTTGAGTTTAATGAACTGCCTTGAGTGGTTGGTTGTCTGCAGTACCAATTAAAATTAATAAAAATAAATTTGCAGATGAAATTATTTCTGCAAAGTTAGATAAAAATTAAACTCAAAACGATTAAGTATTAAAATATTTTGAGACACTTGTTGCAATCCATACTATTTTAAAGTAGAAATTTCAATATGCTTATTTAAATAAATGCATTGAGTTATTCTGAAGCATCTGGTTTTCACTGTTCTTGGTTAAACATACAGCTGTAGATAAACTCTCAAAATAAAAATAATTTTGGGGAGTTTCTCATAATTCTAATTTTTTTTTCTTTCAGTGACTGTTCTGCTATTTTACAGATGAAATCCCAGTTAATGGTAGCTGTGCATGTTTATTCTGCAGAATACATTGCTTAAATTATTATACTTGATATAGCTTCACTTTATTCCTTTAGCTATTCAGAATCTTTGTTCTTAATATGAACTGACTTAATATGAATATGTGGGTAATTAGAGGCCACAAAAAATGGTATTACTCTTTTCCCCCATCCACAGGGACTACTTCACACTTCCAATAGCTTGAATGTTCTTCTGCTTTTACCAGTTTAGCTTTCCCACTCATCAAGCCCTGATCAGCCCAGTGATTCTTCTGTGGTGGATATCCCATTCACTTTGTTCCAAAGTCTGTCAGCCTTGTCCTGCAATCAGCTGAGTTCATTTTGTTGAGTAATATGAGACAATCCTTTTCTAAGGGATAAATATAATCGATTTTGACAGCATAAAGTTGCAGCATAGTAGGTCTTCAGTGCTTCCTGAAGTACAATATAGGACAACTGACATTAGGTTTAAAGATAATGTTTACAAGGACAAGAAAGCACCTATGTTGTGTATTGAAATATTTTCTTTCTTGTGCTAGATACAGAAAAACAGCCTTAGCCAGAAAAGTTTGCAAATGTAAGAAACCAATTAAATTCTTCCTCATTTCCATGGAAATGTTTTCTAATACCCTGGGGATATGGGTATTTTTGGTAGCAGTTGAAGCAGTGGAGGTGTTGATTAGCTGAACACAAGAAAGGTAAATTTTAGTGATAATTTAAAAAATTTCACTAATGTTTTTCTTTGGTGCAAAGGACAAGTTTCAGTGACCTGATTCCATGCCTGAAAACTAGCACCTATTGAGGCTCTTTCTGGTGTTGACTGGGACATCAGAAAGTTGGGCTAATACTATAGATTCTGTCATTTGTGCCTTGAGTTTATTAAACTTGATACTTTTCCATATAGTAAAAATTACAAAGACTAAATTTTGCTCTTTTCTCTTTGGGCAGTTATGATATAGATATAATTTGGTACTACTTGTCTTTTAACTAAAATACTTTTCTTAAAAGTCTTCCAGCTCCCAAATTTTCTCACATTTCTCACAAGGTAGTTTTCCTTTACCATAAAAGAAAACTCTGTTATATAGGACGACATTAGAGTTGCAAAGGGCATTAAGGTTACCCATAAAAACACTTTAAATGTTCAAATATTTTAATATAGGATTTTTAAAATATTTCCTTTTAAAATCCTGAAACCCACTCCCCACTCATGAATTTTGTAAACTGAAACCATATTGTCTTGTTCTTACTGGTAGTTGCCAACCTACTATTTACTGTCAAGCACTATATAGAACATCTCCCTTGCCTGAGCCAAAGGAGTACTTTTCCGGTGGCTGATTCTAATACCACCTGCCATGTCAATGGAGATGAGGTGTCCGATTTGCCAGGGAATTTCATATCTGTACTCACACCACAGGAATGCAGGGGCTCAAGACTTCTGGAATCGGTTCCATGTTGTGGACGGGAATGTTCTTTAAAGGCTAGCTGGTCCTGTCATTTTGCTGCTTTTGACTCTAGTCTCCTTCCCTGCCCCTAATGCTCTTTTCTCTCTTTTTCTTTTCCCTGCTGTTCCTAATTTCTGTCCCTTTCTGTATTCTGTTCTGCCTTCTGTTTTTATAGAGGCTTAAGTGATGAAAGTTGATGAAACCATAAACTTACTTATCAGAAGAAGCAAAGCAGAAGGACTAAACTTGAGTTATTAGTGGTATTACAATATTGGTGGACATGCCAGTTATGATCATAATGGTCATATTGGTTGTGCTATCTCTCGACCTAAAAAAAGCCAGAAACATTACAATACACCAAAGCTAAACCTTGTTGGAGGCGCGTTCTGCAGGAAAACTACCACCTTCAGAGGAGCAGAATAGCAGAAAAGTTAAAAAGTGCACCAGGGGCACCTGCTGTAGCTGTATAGGTAGCCCTGTGGAAACAATAATCTACAATGACCAAAACTGTGAGGTTGAATGAAACTCTTGCAGAAATAAAGATTATAATTTTTTTTAATTAAAAAGAGCTTGGTTTTAAGTTATCTTCAGGTTGTTGCATAGGATAAGTATAGAATCATCACAGAAGGAAATGTTTTAATACTGTATTTTGAAGTTTCTATTCATGAGAAGGACAATTATTTTAGAAAGTAAGGCAGAAACATTTTCTAGAAATGAAGAAGGTGATAAGGAAAGCAAAGACTTTGGTGAGGTTTATTGCAAGGAACAATTCTAACTGCTAACAATAAGAATGGTAAAGAGCTTGATTTGATTTTCTTAAAGGATAGAGTAAGGGGAGGAAATGGGGGGAGAAACAATGATAAAATAACACAGAATAGAAATGTGGGTGGATCTTTTTCATTTGTTATCTAGAAGTTGGCAAATAGGATGCCACTAACACAGGCTGCAGAGAAATAGAGCAAAAAGTCCTACCAGTCTTAAAACCGGACTTTCTGTCTAAGTGTAAATTAGGGTACTTTTTAGCAAAATGCCAGAAACAAGGAAAGCTGAATGTTGAAAAAAGTGTGGGGTGGGGAAGTAAGTATGTGGATATAAAGGAATAAGCAGTACTGAAGTTTATGGATGTCATGCCTGTGACATACACAACATTGTTATTCAAGTCAGAAAGTAGTGTCATAGCTTATAACTTCTGTGTTAGCAAATAACATGGCTTTTGATTAGGAACTGATTACTTGAATTTGGAGAGAAGAGCATCATAAGTATCAATGCAAGCATGTAAAGGAATATATTTATATAGATGAGATTTATTTAAATATAGAGCAATTGCAGCCTATGCAGTGGAATCAAGAACAGAGCAATGAAAGATTTATGAAAGAAATGAGGTGGCTGGAATACATATCTGTTTCTCAGATTCGAAAATTGAAAGTTTTTGAGAATAAATTCCAAATATATGTGGTTACTAAGGGTTTTGGTTAACTGTTGTAACTACTAAGGTCCAAAAATGTTGTATCAGGAACTAAAGTTAGAATAAAGCTGTTGTAAATATTTTCTCTCCCTTCAATATTTCTCTTGGGAACAAAACTTAAGTAGTATAGCCATGTGGTCTACTAAAAGTTGTACTGGACGTTTTTAGTTCATGAGGGGTATTCTAATTATAGTATGAAACAATCAGAAACTGTAGTTTCTATGAGTACTATTTGATTGACCTGCATGAGAAATTGGATGTGCAATTTTGTAGGAGGTAGGTTGTGAGTTTGAAGAAGATAATAAAAGTACCTAGCAGCAGTTTTGGCTGCTTGGACGTGAGCCAGCTGTACTCTGTTCCTAAATCTGTTCAGGGTCAAGAATCGAGGAGGGCTTGACCAATGCACAGCCCATCTTGTAAAACTACAGCCTGAAGCAAACACTTTAAAGAAGGCTTGACACTTTCTAAAGGTTATAACGAGTAAATAAACCATCAAATTACTCCTCTTTTATTGTTATGGTAGTCTTTTTTATAAAAACACTTAAATCCATGTAGTCCTAAGGCATCTAATAAAAAATGAACACTTTTAAGGTTTTGTGGTTTTTTGATACCTCATCAAAGCTATATACAGTATTATTCTCCTAAGTATAACAAAAATGTTTTTGTCTTATTAAACAGCTGGTGGAACTTCTTAAAAAAAAAAAGTGCTTCACACAAGTTTTAAAAGCTTTCGATTCAAAATGTGTAAACTATAAATGTCCCTTGCAAGAAATAAAAATGATGGATAAGGCTTATAATTGTTAGCGATTTCACATGAGAACATTTTTATCATGTAATTGTCATTCTCAGATTAAGTATTTATGATGTTTATTTTCTTCAACAGTAGTTACATATATACACATTTTTGACAGCTTCCAGATTTTCCTTTATAATTTGGGAGTAAGCTGGAGGAGTGTTGTTCACTTAGAACTTTGGTTCTTATCCTCTTTAGTGTTCAAAGCAAAGGGCTCACTTAAAATGGAATTTAATGCAGTTTTCAAATTTGTATTGTTGTATTTATTTAGTTAAATATAAAGTGCTTGGTATGGATATGGGAGTTAAAAATTATAAAAGTGATAGATTTTAACATGTCGTTTCTTGGAACAATTGTAAAATTTTAAACCAAGAATCTGCACAAAAATGTATTTTCGTATTTTCTTTTCAGTGTCCTCATTAGGATTTAAAATACTTACGTTTCTTAAAATTGAAATGGTGTATAAGCTGATTACAGATACTCTGACAGTTCCATTGTTTATAAAATCTTTTTGTTGTTTTGTACTAACATCACTTCATTTTTTATATACACCAAAGGCTTGGTTTCTTTTAGGTAACTGTTGTGTTTTGGTAAACCCAGTCTATTTGAATTGACATTTTCTTTGTCAAGAATTTGTAACACTGATATCTGCTACATTGCTCCCCTTTAAAATATTACATTCTTTTCCCTTTATTTCATGGTAAGTTTAATATGTATAGACACTTGTGATCTCCAACAGCAATTGAAATTAGTTATATATTTGCCATAAATTTTAGTGAGGTCAGAATCACAGTGCATATGTTAAGCTTTTTTTTAATCTGTTACCACTTTATCTTCATAGCTTTATTTCTTTTCTGATGCTAGTTGCAGTTTGAAACTTGTTTTGTAAATGCTCTAAACTTGAGCTTTCGGCTTAGAACAAATACACCAAACTAGATGATTTTACAAAGAAAAGGAGAGACAGTTATATGCACAGAAGCTGAAGAAAAACAGTAATCTCTGTGATTATTTTGCATGTTTTCAAAGTATATACTTTAAAAATTGGCTAGCATGTTATGAAAAAGCATATTGGGACACAACTGGGCAGGCAGTTCAGATATTCTGGGGGCAGTTTTACTCTCCCTTATGTCGATCAAAGTCCATGCTGCATCTCATGCAGAAATATGTTACTGTTGCTTCTGTTGCACTGGTACATATATATTCTTGGGTTCCCCAAGGCTGGATCTGATCCATGGGATAACTGGCCACCTCCTTCTCCCTGTTTAGTTGTGCACTGGATCAAAATTCTGGTTTTGTCTCTGAAATACCCTTATATATGCTAGTGCCTGCACAGGGGAGTGGTAGAAATATGTAGTCTGGAGTTAGGGAAGAATACTAAATGCAGTGCTTTTTGATTAGTTTAGGAATAATTTACATGGTGTGTTTAAGGGTCAGATTTTATAATCCTTACTTCTTACAATTTTGGACAAGGCTTTTGGCAATAATATATCATTTTAATAGCATTTGTTGCTTAATGACATAAATCGCTAAAGATTACACTTCTCTAAAAAGCTGTAAGTCAACCTTATTTGTTTTTATCACTCCAGGGAATTTAGGGGGATGTATTTTCTTTCAGTATTTATAGATTAGTATCAGAAAATAAATTCACTGCAACTCTGAAGTACTATTTGTAAAGGCAGAACTGGGAAGCACTGATAATCTTTTCAATTCTCTTAATTGTTTGGGGTTTTTGTTTGTTTGTTTGTTTGTTTTACCATAAGGCATATGAACTCTTTCTGTGTCTTCTCCATCTATATTCTACAGGTATATCTACAGGTATATCAAAGAAGCAAAAGCTAAAGAACTTTTCTCTAGTTCTCTGTGAGCCAAGTTTTAATATTAAACATATGTTCAATATTTTATATGTAAAATTCACGTGTTGAGGCATATTTTTAGATTGCACAAGTAACTCTTGAAATGCTTAGGTGTAGCCTCCTGTGGATAGAAGTGTGTGTTTTTTCTGTCCACACATGTGCCTGTAAACTGCCTGTTAATCAAGGAAGTCAGGTTTGACCTTAAAACCTATAAAAGATGTCAGTGTCAAAAACCTATTTTAAATCACCTTGGGACATATTTTGCCGTTTTATTTCCATTGATAGTACAGTGGGACTATGGATCAAATGTTACACTTAGTGAGAAAGGGTTGCAAAATCTTTAAAACAGTTCTGCACAAATTGTTGAAGAGTTGTAAATATTCTTGTATTAAAAACTTGGAACCCTCATTTGTACTGGGTTTAGGAAAGATTTGCATTTCTTAAAGATGCAGCATACTTTATTCTTTGTAGCCAAAACATTTGTATTATCTGGTTCACTGTGGAAGGAGGAAGAACCTCAGTTTGCTCTTTCACTGTTTCAGAAAACTTGTAATTTCAAGGGTGATATTTTTTCTTATAATAAGTAATAGTGGTTCATGGTGTTGCAATTCAGTAGAATTTTACTTAAAATCCAATATCAAGAGAATATCTTTTCGAGGCTTGCTTTTAATTTTTTACTAGAGAGATCCATAAATTATTTTTTCTATTTTTCTTTTTCTTTCTCTTTTTCTTTCTCTTTTTCTTTCTTTTTTTCTTTCTCTTTTTCTTTCTCTTTTTCTTTTTCTGTCTCTTTCTTTTTCTTTTTCTTTCTCGTTCTCTTTTTCTTTTTCTTTTTTTTTTTTTTAAGCTGTCACAGTTTCCCTGAGGATTATAGCTACTTCTTTTGCAGTATTCTGGGCTGTTGAGGTATGAGCCATTTCAAGGGTGCTTATTTCTTCAGCAATTTATTATGCAGGTTTTAAACTGGAGTGGGGAAGTTGAAGTTAAAAAATCATGAAGGTGCATATAATATATCAAAATACAGTAATTCAGAGAACACAGCTGAAGTATTGGGAGTACTCTTTTACCCTCACACAGTCAGTTTGGCCCTTGTTGGAGTGTGTCCAACACAAGGCCTCAATAAATGTTACTAGTGCACCAATTAATCAAAGAGAAGTCAGTCTTACCTTAATGTGGTCACTTTTTCAAGGTGATCATCAGTGTGCAGAGAAGAGGCAGGAAATTAGCCTTTTGAAGCTCAGATCAACACATTAGTGTAGCTCTCTAGGTCTTTAAAGGATATTAATTATTTTGACTATACACAACAACAGCACAGCATTGAATGGCTTATGATATACATCAAAAGCCTAAATACTGTTCTTGCAAGAAGTCATGACTGATAGAGGAACCTGTTGTCCTTCTTTTGAGTATTGTATTTGTAAAGGAAGGCCAGTGCTCATAAATATTTGACTCAAGAGAAGCTGATTCCAGTTAGGAAAATTTGACTTTAATACCAGAATATTTCAGGAAGATTCCCATAAATTTCTAGTAACTGTGATTATCAGCAGATAAGTCTCATTTATTATCACAGTAATAGTTTCATTCTTGACAAAGTGCTTCTGCAAGAACAGTCCTGTTACTAGTCCATCTTCTGGATTGTGAAGGAAACTTTAGACCTCTCAGATTTTCAGGTTGCCCATGTTATCAAAATACGTATTGATTATCCTTGACTTCCATTTATCTTCTTACTTTAATCTGGTAGATCAGGAGGCTTCTTGGCACAGAAGGTCATGATAAATATTTCACTTTATCAATAATAACAGAAGTATTTGCTGACACAAACTTCCACTTGTCCTGGGAGATGTAAAAAAGAATAGAGATTCAAATGCTTTGAGTTGAATAATTAAGATGTCCTGAAGATTCTGACTCATTAACCATGATTATCTATATTGTTGACTAATGGTTGTTGAAGCACTAATTGCAGCTTGCTGAATTTCTGTTCATCTCAGTATTTTGACTTGGTTCATCAGAATATTTGATCATTTTTCAACAGTGAAGTCAAGTCTGGTTTATTCCCTTTGAATCTGGTTTTGTTGTAAGATGCAGAAAAGAATATGTACAAAGAGGGAACTGTTCCTGCTAGTTAAGAGAACTATAATCCTAGCTCCTAATCTTCTGCTGTGCATTTCAATTGATTCTGCAAATTTTCTGACAAAAACAGCTGAACCCATCTGTTATTCTACAACATTCAGAGAGCTTTTGTTTCCATTTTTGCTGTGCAGTGTGTAGCCACATACTCCTCTGTGTACTGGACTGTAAAGGAAGAAGAGTATGAATACACAACTTTTGTTTGTTTTGCAGATACTGTCTTATGTAAATTTGTTTGTTTTTTAACTAGGAAACAGAGATTAATTATGAAGATCAAATAAGTAAAATTGTTTTAGAGAAACAGGAACTTGAATGGCAGAAGGTAACTTTCCTACATCGTTTTAGTATTTTAACTGCTGGGATTTAATTTTAATATAATACTGATATGGGCTGTGATTTAGTACAATTTTTAAGGTTACTGTCATTTCTACTAGTAGAATGTGGTAGCCAATAGTTTATTGTCTAGCTATTAACTTCTGTAGTTCTTACATTGATTTGGATTGCGCCCCGCCTAGAAACCTGATTAACAAAAGTACCATCATAACATTTGGCATCACTGGAAATCTTCAGTCAAAAGGATGTAAATATTGGAGCAATAAGATATTTAGCTTAACATAAGGCGCGTTGACACGTTAGTGTGGGGGAAGCTACACAGCATCTTCTCTGTATTATGCTCTCTTTGACAAGTGCAAGTACCAGTCCGGTTGTACAAACCACTTGACTTGCAATGTTTTGGAGGTGACAATTTTTAAAAAAAATTATTTTAAACAGAAACTTATACGTTAGATATATTCAGAAGGGTTTGTCATCTTTTAAATGCTCAGAATGAAGTTTTCATAAAGTCAGTCAAACATTCTTCTTAGGGTTAGGACTCCTGAGGTTATGCTTTCATAGGAAATCCATTCCCTTCTCAAATACAATCAAACCTATGACCCCTGTCTCTAGGTCACAAGATAAAAGGCTTCACTCTGTATATTTTATGATCACAGAAAAAACAATAATTTCAGCTCTATCCTTGATCTTGGGATATTTAACATCTTAGTAGTAGGAAGACTATTTCATCTTGGAGTTCATCCTAACCATCTTAAATTAATAATCCTAACTATGTGTTTTGTTTTGTTTTTTTTCTGAAAGACAGGTATGTACACACAGAAACAGGAAACATTTTGTATTTGTAAAAGCATCAGTGCTTTCAATTTTGTAACCCTGCTTTGCTTTTCTGAACCTAGCATTGCAGTTCCTAACAATCTGGGTTCAAAAGGGGTGATTTCCACTCATTCTGAGACTGCAGCAGCAATTTAATTTACGGTTGAAAAAAAGATGAGACTTACAGGCAGTTAGGTGACACATATGTGTGAACACATATGTAGAGCTCTGCAACTTCAAAGGAACAAGCTAATATGAGTTTCCAATCCTGGAGATTCCAGTAAGATGAAAATGCTAAGTATGGCATTTAAATTGAATTTGTGACCTGGTGGTTTCTGAATGCAGAATCATAATGAGTAGTTCAGTAAGTAGGCAGCTTCCCCTGGCTTATCAAAGGTTCTGTTATGGTTTTTTTTCCTTCAGAGATATCCCTTTCAGTCAACAGTTCTGTGATTCAGTATATATTTTACTTTACCTTAAATTTAGCAAACTAGTTTTAGAGACATGACTTGAGCTAAGTTTCTAGTTTAATGTTACAATTTTAAAGCAAATCTTCATCTATGTTTTATGAATACCATTGCTGCTCTTGAGGAAAAAAATATACTAGAATAGGGAAAACAGAATAGCTGGACAAAATTTTCCTTTAAATCTAATGAGTATACTCATTTTGCTTACTATGACATCACAATTTCAAAGGTGATTTTTGCTTATATTTTTTAAAAGTAACTTCTTCACTCTCCCTGAACCACTCCTACATTGCATGTATGGAAAATTTATTCCAAAACTGAATTTCTGAGAAGGTTATACATAATAATTTTATTTAATAGTCTTGGCTGTGAGGCCTGTTAGGAAATTAATATTTATAGAATCTTCCCAGTCTCTTTTTTATAGTAAAACACATCACTTGAATACACAGTCCAAGGAAGACTGTGGTATGTTATGAAGAGCTCTGTAATGCTTATATCCAGTTATCAATTACATCAATGATAAAATTGTATAAAGGATGATTGTTCAGTGAAACCAAACTTAGATCTACATAAATTATTATATAATATTGGCTTGAATTCCTATAGTCTAAAGAAGTGACATCTTAATATGATAGTACTGTGGATACAAAGTTTTATTCCTGCAGTGAGTAGGAATACTCCACTGAGAATAGTTGATTTGCTGTCACTGCTTTTCTGGCCTTCTAGCGTACTTGGGATACCCTTTACCCACTAGAGAACCTGTGTCTTAGAATGCAGTTCTAAGTGATAACCTGAGGAAAACATTCCTCAAGACTTCCGTTTTCACATTTTTTAATATTTCTTCATGTAGTATTGTTTGTTAGGTGCAAATAACAACTTTACTATCTTACAATGTATTAAGGAGTATGTACATGAATATAAAACACCTTACCTGCACAGGTTCTTCACAACAGCTCTCACTTGTGGAACTTGAAAGCAACACCAAGTTCCTGGAGAAAGTAGCAATTTTGGACTAGGCTTTATGTCTGAAAAATTCTCAGTTAAGGCAGGAGAAGAAATTAGACATCTCATGTGTGAAACAAATGATTGTTTTATTTTCTTCCAGACATTCTTTTTAATAGTCTCAATTTATAGTTATTTTTGTGCAGTTATTACTTAGTAATTTCCTTCTTCATACTGATATTTCTTAGCTAAACACTCATCTATATTTTGAGTTAGTTGTTCAAGGACAGAGCCTCTTGACTACCTTTGCCTAATACTTTTTAGTGTCTAGAACTTAAAAAAACTGCTCTTACAAGCGTATTGTCTGCATTACTTCACCTCAATTGTGAGGGGGGCAGTTCCTATCTTGTAGAGGAACGTGATGCTTAAAGATGTTAAAGATTTCCAACTTGCAGACGCTAGTGTTAGTCTATGTCATTATGACATGAAAAATTAACAAAAATAAAAATAATAGTACACCTTTAACTAATTTTCTTGTTTTTATGGATGACAGTAAAGCCAGGCAGTAAGATCATAAAAATGTTATGCTATCTGAAACACTTATGCTTAGTGGTTTTTGCCCTCCTTCAGCCCTTTCATGTAGTTTGCTAAGTGACTAAAATTTAACCAAAACCAGAATAACAATTGTTAGCTTTTAATGGGATTGTATTTTTTTTTAATGGAGATTAAAATTCTATTATAACTACCTGGTGGAACTGTGTCAAGATGCTGTCTTAAGATGGCAGTGGATGTTGGATTGCTTCTGCAGGTTGATAGGATGGGTAAGAGTTGCTTAGAGAAGTCTTAGCAACAACAAATCTGAATTCCAGAACTGATAATTTTTACCAGCTATAAATTAAAGAGAAGCCCCTACCAAAAAGATGATTACCAGTTAATATGTCTATTTTAGTCCTCAGATATTGTTTTTAATGAATCATGTCTTTGTAAAAATATTTAACAAGGAATCAGGTTTTTTCTTGAAGTACTATATGTATGGTTTGCTGTAAGATAATATTTAAAACATACTATTTTTATTTCACATGAGCAGGAAACTCTGCAGCATCAGATGGACACATTGCACCAACAAAACAAAGAAGCTATGGCAGCTTTTAAAAAACAGGTAGCAAAATAAGGCCTTCTAGCTTTGACAATGAGATTTTAAAATAGGATGGCATAATAGCAAGTTATCAGTTGGTACTAAAATTTTTTCTGTTGCATATAAAATGTTAGACTGTACAGCTCAAAGAAATCAGTTTTTTTTCTCTCTTCCAAACACAGTGTAATGCCTGTATTTTGACAGTTCTTCCCACTAAGCCACTCTTCCTGGGATTCTTCATTTTTAGTTTTCCAAAAATTCCTAAAAAGGATAATGCTTCTTTTATTCTGTTTGGGCAGTGGGGGTTCCCCCCTCTCTCTGACATGTCCTCCACAAGGTTAGATTCATAGACCATGGTAACAGATCTGCCAAAAAACTTATTCTGTTCAACATTTGAAAGTGTGTTTCGGTCTTTCAAATTAGGGTTGCGGGTTTTTTCTCCATAATACATAATTAGAAATGTGAGTGCTGAAAAACTTGAAGAGTACAGTCATAGGAACTGAAACTGTTGCATGTGGTGATGGAGAATTTATCATTAATGCTGCACCACAATCATATCACACAAGAAAGAAATTGACAAGCAATCAGGTTTTTCTTTCTTGAAAAAATAATTTGTGATTCACAAGCTGGCTGCTTGTGACTTCATAGTTACTATAGTTAAAAAACACCCCAGGAAGTACACTATGCAGGGTGATATAACTATATTGTCTTGTCAAGTTGCATAAATAAAATTAATCCCATGTGATGTATTGATTTTTTGTTTCTTCTTTTTTAATGCCACTGACAACCAAGTTACAGGCAAGGATGTTTGCCATGGAAGAAGAAAAGGTACTCTGTTAAAATTACTTGTTTGTCATCCAGTGAAGCACATAAGCAAATGATAATGCTATATAACTTACCAAACATGTTCTAAGTATAAACTAAGTATATTACAGTTAAATTATTTTTCTTGCTATGGCCTTTGCAAAAGATATTTCTTTATAACTCTGTTACTTTTTGTATTTTGTTTATGGCTTGTAGAAGTTTTTTAATTACTTGCAAAATTTCATTTTGAAATCTGCTTATGCTAAAAACCAGTTGGGGCATAAGTGTTCTTTGATAGTTCTATATTGACGCTATATAAAACTTACTTTAGTTTGGGGGTTTGGGACATATTGTCATAAGCCTTTTTCACGTACTAGCAAAAAATAACAATTCTATTTGGTTTAGTACAACCAGATTTTAATAGGTCTTTTATTGATTTACCTGAGCTGGTTTCCTATGGAACTTGAACTAAACTGAAGAAGATAAACTTAAGCCTGAATACCTGGGATTTTTCTTACCTACATGAGCTTTTATACCGAGCTGAGTGCCTGCTTCCTCTTCTGAATAAATGATTTGCATTTGGTATACTAGGAGTCTGTTTCCACCAGTGAAGCCAATGAATGTCTTGATATGGACTCTATTGTTTCATTTAAATTTCCCAAGGTTTAAAAGTGGATGAGTATGCTATATGTTTAGTAAGAACTTACACAGAAATTTGCAAACAGGTGAAATTGGTTTGAAAGTATATCAAAGTAAACTATATTTTTTGCTGCATTTGTATTATCTGGTCAAGTTATTTTCTTGCTTGTATTTGGAGGTTTTTCTTCTTAAGACATTCTGTTTGTCCACACATACCTACATAGTAGTCCTTGATTTGTATTTTCAATGACAGCTACTGTTTCAGAATTAAATTGTGTGCTGATTTTAATTTTTTTTTTCTCTAAACACTCCCATTGAATCAAATAGTACTTTCAATACTTTATACCAAAAAAACTGAAAGAATAAATTAAGCTGTAATGTTTCAGGAGAGAGTTTGAATGCAAAGACCAATTTTTGCTCCGGTTTATATTATATGTACTTTTACTCATCAAGGTGGTTTCAGGAGATTACACAGCCAGCACTACGTTAGAGACAAATGGAACACGCAGGGGTGGTTGAATGGATGTACTTGTTTTCCCTGCTGTATTCTCCAATATCTAGATCCTGCTCTCCATTGTATTGATTGCTGCCCAAGATTCTCACCTGATGTAATTCCACTGAAGTTCTTTGATTTTATTCACATACATATATATATGTGTGTGTGTGGACACACAGATATACATATATATATGTGTATATACATATGCACACACAGGCATATATATATAAATATAACGTGCTTGTATGTGTCTAGCAATTCTAGTGATAGCAGATTACAGTTCAATCTTTGTGGACTGGAAGAGCTGAGGCAGTTTTTTCTGTGAAGGCCCTGCAACAGTGGTTAAGAAAATTGATTTACCTGATACTTTCTTGGCTTTTTAGTATCTTTGCTCTAAACTAAAGTAACTTATTAATTCTGCCTTTGTCAGGCTTGTCTCTCCCAGGACAGAAAATTTTAAAATTTACTGACTAGTGATAAGTGGTGAAAATATACTATCGTGTTTTCACTTTTCTTTTTATAGCAATATATATGTACATATTAAAATTATTTAGCTGAATTTTCACCTATTTTCACCAATGAATTGTTCTGTCATAGCAGAGTAGTGCTTTATTTTTATAATATTCTTGTCTATAAATCCTTGTAAGTGCCTTTATTCTGCCCAAATCCTGAAGTACAGCTTTTGTTGAAAGGGAAAATATCAACTTGCTGTAGAAACAAAAGAAAAAGAAATTGTTGGACTGAAAGAAGCATTAAAAGCATTACAGGTAAACTATTATTTTTCTTGAAATAACTTTTTTCTTGGTATGCAAGTGGTTTTGGTTTAGTTTTTTTCCACTGGTAAGAAAACAGTTGTTTTTAAGAGGGTGTTTCAGGCTTTCTCATTTAATCTTTCTAGTACATGTACACCTCACTTTCTAACACTGAGCTTCTGTTCTGGTCTTCAGCGTCAAGACTACTTCAAGTTAACCTTCCAGCTAAAGGTCTTCTCCTCCAGAAGAACTGCAGACTCAATAAAATCCAAATAGTGTGTGAAATGTGCTTTCTTTTCATTTCCATAGTCTTCCTCTTTCTATTCTTGTCTTCTTACTTCTCTCCTGCCTAGAAGCTTTGATTTTGGATTCCTAAACAGAAAGAAGTATTCATACAGGGCCTGCAACTCACAGTGCTACCTGTGGTTTTTATTATTTTCCTTTGTTTCAGTAGGAGGTTCCTGTATTTGCCACATAATCCACAGCTTTCCAATGCCTCTTTGTCAGTAAAAGTAAAATTGTTGTATAAATGCACAATTTACTTTGGTGCTGGTTGGTGTTCTTTCTGTATTGTGTTTTATATTGTTACATGGTGTTGGAGCGCTTGTGGCCGTGATTCAGTTACTTGAAATAACGGAAGACATAGGGACATACATAGCTAGTATTTAGTTTTCTTTTAAAGACCAAGGCAGATATGCTGAAAATGGATTAAAAGTGCAGAACTCTGAAGGTTTTTGTTCAACACAGAAAAGAATTAGCATTGTAATGCTTTGCCAGATTTCAGGTATTGCCAGGAACTAATTATTTTTCTGCCCAAAACTGAGTGGGATAATAATTAATTCTATTGTAAACAAAATGGTTATAATGGATTATTACCCCTGATCTTGCAACGTGTGGTTCTTAACATTATCTTATGATGGGATGCATTTACTTGGTATCACACTATTTGTTTAATCATTTAGTTAACACTGAAGGTATTTTAGGAGCAAAAGAAATTTATTCCCATGGCAGCCTGTGCAATAGCTGTAAAGGATTTTGTTGCCTTGTTCAAACCTTGGCATAGCACAGATGATGTAGAATATCCCTCCATGGTCTGCTGAACATGATATGTGTGCAGCAAGAGTAATGAAAAAATCCACTGGCCTTTCTTTTGTAAGGTAAAACAGAAATTTCAAAAAAGCACTTAACATTAAATGTTTAATGTTCACAGATCAAACATCTGTGTAACAGTATAGTTCAGATCTAGGAAATTCTGCTGTGACTTGAGGAAGCAGGGGATCACAATGAACCTGGGGATGCAGAAGAACTGTTTGGAAATCAGCCTAAAATAAGAGTGAGGAATTTTTAATTCAGTTCTGTAGTCCTCTCTACCCAGACAGTCAGAATTCTACCTCAAAACGATTGTCCTCTAGGCTTAGTTTTTTCTAGAAATAATATTTTTGTATAAGATTTACACACACTGGGTTCTCTGGCACTTTGGGTTTTTTTCTAGATATTGTCACTGTTTCTTTAAACGTTCTAAGAGATATAGAGACTAAAGCTTTTGCAATCTTAAGTATTACACAAGTCAAATTTCTCTGATGTCAGTGGTGTATGAAAAAGTGTTAACGACTTCAAATATCAGTCTTATTTTACTAAAGCATGCCAGATTGGTACAATGCGGTCTTTATATGCCACCATTCAGAGTATCTACCTAGAATTCTTTTTTCCAACAGGGAACACACTTATATTCCTCTAGAACTTGAGGGAACACTTTCCTTTCTACCTCTGTGTTCCTACCTGTTTATTTCTAAGGGTCTAGTTTACAGACTGTAGTCCTTTTACACATTATTATTACCAGAATTACTGTATTAGATTGGCAATAAATGCAATTAAATCTTATGTATGATAATACTTAAATATGCAGGTTGTCATTGGAAAAAATGTAACTACAGTTTAATTAATAGCTCTCTTTCATTTTACAGATTTCCAAATACACTTTACAAAAGAAACTGAATGAAATGGTAAGAAATTAATAAAAGTAAAAGAAAGAAGGAACAGTTTTTATGAAGAGAGAATGTTTGCTTGGAGTATAACTCAAATATTAACCAACTCTAATTCTTAAATGATGTGTGATAATTATTGCAGATAAACAGAAGAGGTGCTATCAGCTTTGAATCTGAAAAACTTTCAAATACAATGGTTTTAGTTTTTTATAGCTTGATAGCTGCTGTTTATCATGTGTTATTTTCTCTCCCTGAATTAAAATATAATTCGTACATTTGTTCTCTTTATAGATTAAAGATTTTTTTATAGACTGTGATTTGAATAATATATTACCCTTATAGTTACAGGGTCTAGCATATTCCTCTCAAAGAAGTAATAGAGAATTCCAAGCACTTCTTAGGGTTTTTTTTCTTAAGAAGGTCTGATAATGTTTTTCCTCTCACTCTTTTTCTCTCCTCTTCTCAGAATTACTTCTTAACATCAGTTCCCCCAAACAGTTTAGATTTCATCCAGTCCAGCTTACTCCCTTTGACACAGGGAATAAATTTATATAGAGTGACAGCATAGTCGCTCTGAACCCTGTTGTCTGTTTTAGGAAGTGAAAGAGTGAGCTGCAGAAACATTGCTAAGCTTGATTGAATAAATGCTGTGAAAATTCTGCTGCTGCTCAACTGGAAAGAATAAAGATAATATTGTCAGACCATTACAAACTGTGATTTTAATTAAGAAGCTCAAAAAACTAAGGTCCAGTTTAGCTTTAAGTACCATGACATTTGTACTGAAAGTCATCTTCAACGCTACAGTGGTTTTACACAAAATATGGTGAAATTGAATAATGTGCCCTCTGACCTGGGAGATAAGGCTACAAGTTAAAGATCAAAGGCAACATAAAATGTGTTTTGTCTTACTTCACTTTTAACTTATATTTATTCTTAAAATACATCTAATCTAAAAATGTGCTTAAAACATACAAAATTATTGAACTTATATTTAGGTCATTTCACATATTACCTTTATTTCATAACTTGCAAGCACGGTGTTCCACATGAGTGAGACTATTTAAATCACAACACCTTTTCTATAAGCTGGAAATACAACTGTGCTGCTTAAACAAATATCTTCCTTATGTTTATAAACTTCTCCAATAATTGGTTATTTGTATATTTTGAAAACATCAGGGTACTGTGACTTTGATTCAGAGTATGGTTATTAAATGCTCTTGACTGGGGGACAAGATATTAGAAATCCTCTTTTGCATGTAGCACTAAACATAACGTGTAGCTTGGTCATATTTATAGAAGATGCTTTGATATGAAATGATGAAAACAAAAACCCACAAGGTACACAGAAGTGAATTCTTTCCCACAACCTTGAGCAGTAGCGGGCTAATACATATAGTTTTAGACTGGGTCAAATTCTACTAACTTTACTGCTTGAGTAGTTACACTGAAATAAATGGTACATTCTAGAGATCAAAGTAGTAGTAGTAGTAGTCCTTGTAGACTCTCTTAGTCAATTATCGCAAATGGCAAAACTTTTAAAAGTAAAATGGATGAAATTCCAAACGATTCATTTGAGATGCATTTCTATTTCAATTTCAAGTTTGTTAAAGACAGATTAGATCATGCCCTGGCTAGTGTTTTGAAAGTAAGCAGATGTGCTGTTTAGTTTATTCTGGCACCTTAGAAACCCTGCCAGTCAGTAAAGCAGCTTTTGTTTGTGCTAGGGATTGAGCACATCTTATTGATATAGCATTTTTTTCTGGTTTTGTTCCTTTAATTCTGTTTTTTTAGTCTAGCATATGTAATGTTAATATATTGCATATACACCATATTTTAGCATGCTATCCAGTTACGTTTATGTGAAAATTGTGGTGATGATATAATTCTTACAATATCTGCTAGAATTTTGAAATAGTGGAATTTTTTTTGTTTCGTATTGAAAGACTGTATAGAGACAAAGAAATAAAGGATTTATTTTTCTTCCATCTTTCCTTTGTCTCCACAACAACTGGTGATTATTGTGTGCGATGTAGTCACTTTGCACCTCACTGCATATGAATAGTAGCACTCATTCAATCAGGAGGATACAGGATGATTACTACAAAGCTAGTTCTCTGAGAGAATAAGTTTGAGTGTGAGTTCTGTATTGTCTTCTTTTTCTTCCTGCTGAAATTAAGAAATAATTGGAGAAAAATGGCCTTAGTCAGGTATTCGTTTCCTCCTCCATTAATTTCCTGGCAGATGATACAATGTAGAATGCTAGAACTCTGAGTGTAGAATAAAACCTGATATAGAGTAGGAAAAATAACCTGCCAAAGTAAATTTTTCATCTGTTCATGTGTTCTCTTGTTAACTTGCATTGGCTGATCATGGACATGTCTGAGAGAGTGAGTGGTTAGAGGTATTTGTCTTCTGCCGTACCTAAATCTTAACTATATGTCATGGGGCTAAAATATAAAAAGAGAAGGATGAGATTAAGGCTAGTGTTGGCTGGTTTAGAGACGAAATCTTGTGTGCAGCTCAGAAGAGCAAATTTGGAGTGCAAGATCTCTGTGTAGTCAATGGGAGACATCAATGTCTACAAGGTAGTGATTCAGTGCATCAGTATTAATGAGTAAAGTAGATGGGGTGACTAACTCTGTGAATGGCTGGTAATTAGTCTAGTTTCACTTGCTGACTATGTTTATATTGGTAAACTAAATGCTTGCGAGACCATTTAGTGAAGCTGCAGTCAAGTGATATGAAATGGTTTAGGTTCATTAAACTCTACTGCTCTTCAGATGAGGGAAGCTGCATCCAAATAACCCACATTGCTCCCAGCAGACAGTCTCCTGAACTGTGCCCAGGAACTGCTTACATCAGTGCTACTTGGCACAGGCCAAAATGTGTCAGGGATAATTTAACAACAGTATAGGCATTTCCTGAAAGCCTCCCTGCCACTGTTTAGTTTTCTAATACAGATATAGTTGCCAAATGAATGAAAAATGAATTCCTGTAAAATGTTAAATAGATGTAATTTTAAAAGTTGGTTTGTTCTTAATAATATAAGATAGGCATGTTATTTTTATTTCCTTTCCACATATTTTAGGAATTTGCCTGTAATTATATGATGTGGTTTAAAAATACAGTCAGAAGGCATTGATACAGCATAAATTAAAAATAATTATTTTTAAGTAGAAAAATGGTGGGAACTAAAGGAACTATTGTGGAAAATTTTCCTATTTTGAAGATTTACTGTTGGTAACATTTTGCATAATTTTCATGTTAATTTGCCTTAGGTCTCCATGTCTTTACGTCTCCTTTGTTTCTCTGACACTTTCACCTCCCAGTTACCACCTTCTGCTTCATTGTGTAACTCTGACTAGTGACTCCATTTCCAGAATATCTTTGAGATATGAGCAATTCCCTGTTGGTCTTCCTCCGGTCACCTACCTGACCCTGAAGTATTTCTCTGGTCTAGTTCCACGAAGAAATCATTGTGCCTCAACAGACCATATGGCCACAATCAGTTCCACTCCCCATCCCAGCTTATCTTTATTACTGGTGGAGGGCAGGGCAATAATTTCTGTTCTTGCAGTATCAGGCATTAGGAAGGAGAACCAAGATTCTGTGGGTCTTACTCCAACTCCAGGGTCATACCCTCCCTATCCCGCAGTGTCTCCTGGTGTTTCTTGATTGTCCTCTATGGAAGAATGTTTTAAGGCCTTTTCGCTGTGAGCAGAAGAATCACATACTCAGGGAAGGATGTCAGAAGGAAAACCAGGCTGCTTTTATTTTACTGTGCACTAAGCCTGGAGATCATCTTGCCATCAAAAATCATATTTAGGCAAGTGGTAAGCTCTTAATAAAACTTTTGAGGCCTGGGAAACAACAAAACATATTTCTAGTGAGAAGGAGGGACTAACACTGTCTTGCTGAGTTAAGAAAGAAATTGGGAGAACACTAAGAAAAATCCATATAAAAGAAAGTGCAAAAAACCTCAGCTCTTGCCACAAGCTGTTCCAGTTTCATATTAACAATGCCTCCCTCTTCGTTGATCTCTTAGAATAAATACACCTGAATGACTACCAGGGAAAACAAATATAATTCTTCCTTTTTTCTTTGTTTGTTATAAAATCCACATGATAGCTTTAGTTAAGCACAGTTCTTCAACAGTTTACTTATGGCTAGGCAAAAGAGAAACTATAGGAACATTCACAACCTACATTCCTTCATTCCTTGCAGTGATTCTGTAAGCCGTGGTGTTTCTTTACCAGTGCTTCCGTTATGGCTTTCCATTTGCTGTAGTGTGTTTAATTTCATACCTTATAAAACATGAGAAATTTTTATTGTATATCCTGTTTTGCTAGCCTTATGTTGGTCATTGCTTTTGATTACTATCAGCTTTTATTATCCTCTGATGCTTGGACATATATTGCATTTGTTACTGTATGGAAATGGAGCCTTACAGAAGCCAAACAGACGGGGCCAGATTCATCCTTGTGTAACCTGATTTTACATGCAGGAATGAATTTGGCCCAATTCATTGTAATTGCTGTGTTGCTCTACTGTAGATTAGAAATAGATTAGATGTCTAAATAAATGGATATCTTTTCTGAGGAATTCATTTAACCTACTCTCTTCAGAGAAGATTACTTTAAAAACTGGCCAAATAGTACCTACAAAGCTTTTAACAAAAATACAGTATAAAGAGGAACACAAAAAGCTTAGTGTATATGAAGGAAAGAATAACATATAATTTTTTTAAAAAATCAGTGACATGTGTCACTGAATATAGTTTCCTGTGAATATGTATTTTCAGTCACCCCCTCACAAAACAAGAGAGAGAGATTGGTAAAATTCATTAAACTTAAATACATTTTACTTAATTGCTATGTGGGATTCATTATCATAAGATATTACTTAGGCCAAGATGTGAACAGAAGTAAAAATAGTGTTAGATGCTTACAAAAGAAAGTAGTTAGAAAAAAAACCCTACAGATGCATAATCTTAAAACAGAACTTCTTCATCTTTAACATATTACAACTGCTAATTGATACTGAGGAATTAATAACTATTCATGATAAGGTTACTTAAATATTTCTGGGAAGCATGTGGTATTAATCTGCATTAGTTTCACTAATCTAAATCAAAGTCACCACTGCTCTCTAGAAGTGGTTGATGCACTTCTCTTTTTATAGCAAGCATGTTGAAATTCTTTTATTTAGATGTGTCAAATATACAAATTCTCTCCTAATTGTTGTTGCACCATGTCATTTTTAACCATCCCAGAACTGGAATGGATGAGGCTGTCTGGCATCTGTGGAGATGGCTTAGTCTAACCCTACGCTGCTCAAAGCAGGGTCAGTTAGAGCCTGTTACACAGGGCCACGTCCAGTCAGGTTTTTAGTATCTTCAGAGATGGAAACTCCATAGCCTGTTTGTGTAACCTGTTCCGATGTTTAACCACCCATACAGTAATTTTTTTCCCCTCAGGTTTAAGTGAAGTTTACTGTATTTCACTTTGTGTCAGTGGGCACCACTAAGAGGAGTCTGGCTGCATCTTCTGTATTTCCTCCCCTCCACCCAGTATTTATACACATTGATAAGATCCCCCTGAGTCACTTCTTCTCCACGCCGAACAGTGCCAGCTCCCTCAGCCTCTCCTTACATGTCAGCTGCTCAAATCCCTTGATTATCATCGTGGCCCTATACTTTGAACAATGCTGTATTGAAAAAAATCCAATATTTTTGTTTGAGTTTGTATTACAATATAGCTTAAAATTTTTTCCTTGTTAATTAAAACCATGTTATGCCAGGAAGTGTTTAAGACCATAAAAGGAAGACAGTACTTTTACTAGTGGCTTTACAAAGAAGACTGTACACTGTTTGCATAATAGATTGCTTTTGTTGTGTAACACGAAAGAATAAATGCCTATAGGCCTTATTTTCATGATGCATACTCTAGCCCTGTTGCCAAAGTTTAAGATGCTCCTGCTCTTAAATGTCTCCAGCCCTTACTGATCTCTGCCCAGTGCTCCTCTATGAAAATGCTAGGACAACTTGTTGTGGGGGCTGTGATTTAAGCCCTCTAAAATTCTTAAATAGGCCCCATATTTTGTTGCATTACTGCGACTTGAAAGCGTGGTATACTTGGTTTAATACTATAGTAGGGACAAACAAGCAGCTGGCGCAATCAGGTACAAACATATAGCTGCTGAAGCCACTGCACTGTTTGAAACTGTAGCCAAAGACATGAGCAGGTACAGAATAGCTGCTGTGGGGTGGCTACTGCATTAATCTCCATGATCATCCTACATCAAAGGAATGAGGGAATGCAATGCTGTACTGAGTGGTAGGAGGGCAAGTGTAAACCACAGGCAGCTTTAGCATGTTAGGCTATATTTACAATACAATGGCAGATTAAATAACATGTTTAAGACACATAACAAAGGAAAACTTGGAACCAGGATTTGAAAACAGTTAATACAGTTCTGCAGACATTTACATGAAAGTTCTCCTAAATATAAAGGACAGCATATGAAAATATGTTAAAGTGCTTTTTTGATAATCTAACTTCACCTGTGGGTGAAGGTCTTTGGAATGAGGTGCTATCTGGAAATGGGAACTGATCATTAGATGTGAAGTAGACAACTGAGATATTCTGGGAATGATTTTGCATTTATGCTCTTATGATAACATTTGGAGAGTTGACCTATACATGCTAGTTACTATCATTAAGTGGGTGCTTCATTTATGTTTCTAACAGGATCAAAAATTACAGATGCACTTAATAACAAAAGAGGAGCATCATAAGAAGCTGAATGAGGTTGAGAGGTGTTATGCTACTATTGCATGTCAGTTTGGAATTGTAAAAGGCGTTCATGAAAAACTAGAGCACAGTGGTATGTATGTCTTGAACGTACTCCAGCATTTGTTTTTTGCTATGTTTTGACAATGCTGAGTTGGAGACACCTGCCAATTCAGAAAAATAGCAGCTACCATGTGCCTAACATCAAATACACCAGCTGGCAATGACTCTGTCTCAGTAGCTTCCTCAGTGTTTCTGAGACAGTGCCGGGTTAGGCAGCACAGACCCCATGCTTCTTCTGCTCTCTGCTGATACGCTGCTACACTTGTGGGTGTGACCACATGGTAAATTATACTGAGGAATTGGTTTGTGTTCAAAACAATCCAGCAGCAGACCCACTCCTTCCTGGAAAAAAATTTCACTTAATTTGGATCAGATCCCTGTTGCCATTCAGCACAATCAACAAACAGTTGTACCAGCTCAAATGAGGGGGTGAAAGTAAAGGAATTAGCAAAAAATGGGAAATGAATGCTCTTTAAACTAGGTTCAGTGTTGGGAAATGGACAGAAAATATTAATGAAATAATAAAAATTCTATTGTTGTACAGAAATACAAAACCTTAAACCAGTTGAGTAAATAAATAGGGTCGTATGAATAATTTGATGCAGTTATTGTTATATAGATTCTGACTATATGGCTAGTCAAGCTTTATAAATCTGTACCTTATCCCTGTTCATGTCTTGAAACATAACAAAATTATTATTCCATATACTTTTATTTTATATAAATATATAATTTTATGTATAAAATAATAAAGCTGATAAGCTCAAGAAATAAAAATACCTCATTTAAATTTTTTGTACCTATTAATTTGAGAGATAAGTCCTTGTTTCTCATAACAAATGATAAATTTCTATGCAAACATCATAGTGTATGTGTAGAATATGGACTTGTGTATTGTTTTGTGTGCCTGCGGTTTTCATCTATGTAAACACCTACACAACGTGTAAATAAAAATAAGTCTTATTTTTTAAGGGAAGGGAAAGAAGTTCTATAACTCAAAACCAACAAAACTCCAAGCAAACAAAAAACCCCAAAACACCAAAAAACTTCGCAAATACTGAAGCTTATAAGTCTTTTTCCCTGCCTGAAACCAAATAATTTTTCAGATCTAGTTTGAATAAGTTGGTAACATGTTCTACGTGTATTTGTGATATTTCAGCAACTCACATTACTTTTCATATTCAAATTTTTAATAGGTCAATATTTAATATTAAAAACAAATTAAGATAAAACTTTGCTTTGTTTTCCCTTTATTTACATCAGACAGGGCTTTTCTATTATGTCAGATATAGAAAAGTCTTTTTGCAGTTTCATGGAAAAATAACTTTCACTCTTAGTATTTACACTATTTGAATCATATATAAATGCTTTTTGCCATGTTTCTACTTATATTTACCAGTAATTGCAAAATGAACCTGTAGAAAAGATTAAATATGTTACTAACTGCTTCTGTTCAAGAAGGTGATCTGTTCACCAATTTAACTCTAGTGTGTTATTTACTGCAGAGAGAATTCAATCTGCACTGCAGTATGTAAGATGTGCAATAGGCATCTAGGTAACTTGTAAATTGTGAGCAAGAAACTGCAGTCAGTGGAAAAGTCAGGCAGAAAGTATACGAGCCTTTTTTATACAATTTGTTTAAATTTATAAGCTGTTGTTCTTTATCTGCTGTATTAAAACACTATGTAGGGAAACAAGAAAATGAAAATTGATGTGTTATAGTGCTGTGTAGGGGAAATACCGCAACCTGTAATAAATCTAAAACCTATAGCCTACTCGATTTCCCAGTATTAGTATTTTAAAGCTAGAGGGTGAACACATTACTCTTGTTGAAAGATAGGAGAGCGTTTTTACCAATTTTTACCTGCTTGTTTTTGTAGTTTTTTTCTAAGTTATATCAGAAGATATTTGTTACATTCTTGAGTATTTTCATTTGCTAAGCACATATTCTCGTATAAAACTGCAGAATTACTTATTGTATTGTAAGGCTGTTGTCCATCGTTCCCCATGACGCTTACCATCTTTAAGAGAAAAGGAGGGAACTTTCTGGGTGTGATGCACTGTCTAGAGTTCTTGTATTCAAGTGTTGTGCCAGAGCTTTCTGAGAAAATAAAGAAAAAAGATTAGGCATGAATGAAGAGGAACCAGGAAACAGAAAAGGCTGAAGAGAGACCTCAGAGGATCAAAATACTAAGACTGAGTAGAGGTGACTGAAAAAGTACAGGGACCAGTGAATATCTTCAGCTTTTCATTGTGAAACTTCAAGCAATTTCCTAATTATATCTTACCCTGTCTAAGAGAAAATTCCCTTCCCTTTCAAAAGGGACAGAGATTATTCATAGTGTTTTCCTCTCAATTATCCTCTGCTGTTTCCGTCTTCCATGTCCTATATGTATATAAGTCTGTACATTTGTTAACCCAATTATTTGAATGTTCTGTGGTTCATTATGTTCTACGTTCCTCTAAAAATAATCAAACTCATCTGAAAATTACAAGAAAAGCCTTAGTTAAAAAACAAACCTAAGATTAAGAGCTAATGGAGAAGTGATCTGAATAAAGTGATACGAGATGACACTAAAAATTAAATTACAATATTAAAAAAATAGCAAACCAACACACAGAACAGTCTTAATGCATTGTTTGAGGTATAGAACGACTGATACGACCTAATGTGATCCTCCAGTGTAGTATCACACTATACAGAAAAAGTAGTTAAGTCATATTTTCAGTCTTAGTCTCCTTTCCATGAAGGTGTTTAATTATTTTATAAACTATATACATATACATTTCAGTTATAAATCAAATAATCTTTCAAATATGAAAGTATATATTAACATGTTTTAACTTTTTTTTAAAGTACAGGAAGCAATACAGCTCAATAAGAAACTAGCATCAGTGAATAAAAGACAAGAGACTGAAATAAATAATCTGAAGGAAGTAAGTATAATGTGCATTTCTGAATGGATAAGTAGGATTCTCTGGGACTTCTACAAGCTGCTGTAGTACTTACAGAAGCAGTGGACAAGCAGCAGAACTGTTCTTGATTCTATGACTAATAGCTAAATTAGTCTTATGCTCCCTTGTTATGCACAGATACTTCAGATGAATACCAATTAAACTTTGAGCAGCTCTGAATAGTTTCTGTAACTTGGTGATTTTTATTTACCTCTACAGCATACTACTTGTTCCTTGTTAATTATTTGTGACCTCTCCTCTTCCTGTGCTGTGTTGTCATTGCTTCTCCCATCTGATATGGAAAGGTAGCAGTGGTGTTTTCAGTTTAGTCAAAGAGAGGTAGAACATGAAGAGTGGTTGCCATAGAAGAATGCTGGTAGCTTGAATGTAGGATAAAAAGTGTAGCTGAATCTCCATCAGAAATGGGAGAGTTTTGTGACAGGACAACTGAGACATTTGATAATAGTGGTACTATGGACAAAGAATTTGCCTGGCCTTTAAGCTCTTTTCTGCCCTCATCCATTCACAAACTACTGTTTGCCAGGCATGTTTCTGAGTCGCGCTCTTGAACATATGTAACAGTGGGAAGAATAAATTTCTCTTTTGCCTTTGAGCTGTTTCTTAAATGCTGACAGGAGAAGAGCGAAGGGACCCTCTGAAGTCAAAATTGTCCTGTAAACTCAGTATCTTTCTGTCCTGTTCTGGAGAGTTAATTTTCCTCCTAGTAGCTGGTATCGTGCTGTGTTTTGGATTTAGCGTGAGAATAATGTGATAACACAATGGTGTTTTAGTTGTTGCTAAGTGCTGCTTATAGTAAGTCAAGGACTGTTCAGCTTCCCATGCTCTGTTAGCAAGGAGGCGCACAAGAAGCTGGGAGGAAGCATAGCCAGGATGGGTGACCCAAACTGACCAAAGGGATATTCTATACCATATGATGTCATGCTCAGTATATAAGCTGGTGGGATTTGGCCATGGGGTGCGCAGTGATCACTGCTTGGGGACTGGCTGGGCGTTGGTCAGCAGGTGATGAGTGCTTGCACCACTTGTTTTTTCCTGGATTTTGTTCTTCTCCCTCTTTTTTGTTGTTTTCTGTTATAATTGTTGTTGTTGTTATATTATTTAAATTATTAAACTGTTCCTATTTCAACCCACAAGTTTTCTTACTTTTGCTCTTCCAATCCTCTCCCCCATCCCACCAGAGGGGGAGGGTGAGTGAGCAGCTGTGTGGGGACTGACTGGGGTTAAACCACAACACTTTCCATACCACATCTTTTTCGTATCTCCTTATCTTTCTATTCCACTTTTTTTTTCCTCCCTTTGAGTTTGTGAATTTCTTGCAAAACAAAAAGGGATGGGGGAGTAGATAATTTGTAAATGAGGAGAAGGGACTATGACCATTTTATATTTGGGTTAAACTGATCAAAAACTGGATGTTTACCTACTGTGACTTTTGTTTGCCTGAAAAAGGAGATTTGAAGGTACAGAAGTACTTAAAAACTCTTCCTGAATCTAGTGTTGGTTTTTGTTCTTAAGACCATGCAGCCTCCTATTGTTAAGGTTCTTTGCAGTGTGATGCCTCTAGAAGCCTGACTTAAAATTAAATTTTATCTTGAAATAGAGACAGTTTAAGATTTTTTCATTTGTTTCATTCTTAACTTCTCTAGTGCTTTACTTAATTTTTGTATTTATTACATGGAGATATTCTAGCCACAGTAGAGATTAATCATTAATTCAATCTAGATTTATTTAGTTACATACTACACTATAACATGACAAACCTCAGTGTCAAAAAGATCAGGTTTTGAAGTGACTGTTTGATCTCAAAGTTTTCAGAACTTCTACCATCATAAAAAGAGACTGAGAAACACAATAACAGTAAAGCAGAACACTGGAAAAATTCTAAAATTAATTTTTAAAATCACAATTAGGTTTTATGGCATTTAGAAATGTTTATTTAGCTACATAATTCAAATTATAGGTGTTATATATTGTATATATGACCTATATATATTTATCTGAAATATTTGATGGATGGAAGAGCAACAGAAAAATATTGGAAGTTGTCAGTGGTGATAACTTTCCTCTATAGAAAAGCCATATTTGTTAGAATGCTAATAGCATCATAGCCATGAAGGTCTGAGGACAACTTAGTCTTGTGTGCATTGAGTACACTTCTACTGTACAATTCCTTTTTTAAAGGGAATGCAATTTTTATGTGACAAAAAGGAGGACATTCTTCTCAAATGCAGCATATCTTTATTGTAAATATAAGAATTTAGGAGTTCTAGAAATCTTTAAACATCACAGTGAATTAGATTTGTTGCTTTTGGTTAAGGAACCAAGAATAACTCATTACTTTGAATTCTCTGAGGCTAATTTGAGAGGTAGGAAAAGAAATTTGTGAAATCTGTGAGTAACAGAGGTGTGCGAGATAAACAGAGAGTGATTTGTGTACTCCAGTAATCAAATATATTGCTTGATCCATTTTTTTTTAGCCATACTTTTGATTCTTAAGGTCATGGGTGATGAATTTTAAATAAAATACTGTTAGACAAGCAGAAGAAGGGGCTAACTGAAACTTAATCTGGCTTTCTCACTTCACCAGGAAATGCCTTTATGCTGTTTTTTTCTGAATTTCTTATTGGTCATTCAGTATTTGTCCATCCCATTCTGAATGTTGCTGTAAAACTGAACTGGAATTTAATTTCTTAGCCTTTTAATATTCTCATAGTGCTGCAGCACTTTGCTGTGGCAATGCCTTATTTGGCAAAAAGTTGGGGGTTTGTTTATTTGTAAATATAGTTTATTAGTAAAAGTTGCATATAATAGAAAGACACGCCTTTTACCTCAAAATGTAGAATTTCTGTGAAAACAGTTAAAAATTGTCAATATAGTAGAAAAAATACAGCCCATTTTTCAATATTCCCTATTTCAACAATTTGCTTATAAAACATTTCTGGAAGGTTATGTAATGAGACAGTGCGTATCTGAACTATATCTGTAATGGCACTTGTTCTGTTTGTAAAAGGCTGCAGGCTCATCTTTTGGGTCATTCTGTAAGAGACGAGAAAAGAAGTGCTTGGACCCAGTAAGAAGTGCCCTGAGCTAGTTTAGTTTCATTGTGGTTACCTTGTACTTAGCCTAACCATCGCAAAAGTGACCTTAAAGCAGTCAGGTGTTTCCCCTTGTCGGGGAATGTATCTGTTGTAGAGCTGAGGGGACCTACAAGAGATACAAAGCGATGAGAAAACTTTGATGCTTAGAAGAGTTTGGAAGAGGCATTACCAGGCTGTTTTCACTTGCTACATAGCTGAAAGAAGTCCTGAGATCTGCAGCACAAGTTGGGACAACTTATAAAGCTGGTTTTATCTGCCTCAGAGACTTGACTGACCTCTAACAGCTCTGACAACTTGTGGGTTCAAACTTCTTTCCTCTATAGCCTCAGTGCTGGAGTGGGAATGACTACCCTTAGTACCAAAATCTTAATTTGGCTGTCAGCTCTTATCACAGCCATTACTTTGACTCAGACCAGGATGATCTCACACATTTTTTCTTAATGGGAATATGAAGTTAGTGAATGCTATTCAACATTTATGGATAAAAGTAAACTAGGGAAACTATGAAAATGCTTGCATTGAAGTCTGACCAAGAAAAGCAGCAGAATGAAACAAACCTTTAAAAAAGATTTGCTGCTCAAGGCCTGAAAGATTGCAAGAGAGTTGCACTGGTCTAGGAAGAGAGCAAAAAGATATAGTTGTGATTTTGGATACATTTTAAGTTTGTGTAAGGTACCAGCACTGTCTTGGGAAGCAGTTACATCTGCCTGCGCTGGCTGCTTTTCTAGTCACACACCACCACTTCATGCTGGCACATGTATTTGCGTAGTCTTGAGGGAAAGTAGAATGAAATTTTTTTGTGGATCAAAACTACATTTTACCAAAAAAAAGGGAGTAAGTTTTAGCTTAGATCAACTGGCAAAAGGAAAATACATTGAAGGAGTAGAACTGTTTCTTCTGTGACACTCTTGAGTTACACTGGCTTGAAGCGTTTCTGAAATTGTGTCCCCCAGCATTGGCTGCTAGCAACACATCAAAGGAATCAGTTTAAAGCCTTATCATTCTTTCTTAGCATTCCCCCAAAACTGATAAAATTATTTCCAGATTCAATTAATTTATAGGGTTCAGAATATTACAAGTGATCTTATTAATGACAGGAAGCTACTAGAAAAATAAGCAAAAACTCTGGGGGTGAAGATTTTTTACATTTCAGAGTACAAGAAAATATACATCTTTTATGTAAAAAATTATTTTATATTATTTTCACAGCTACATAGCTTGTGCTTTGACTCACCGTGGAAAACTTTTCCATTATCTTTGGTGATCTGGTTTATATTGGTTATTTTTGGGATTGTGTTGGGTTTTGGTGGTTGGTTTTTTTGTGGGTTTGTTTATTTTTTCCCCCCCCTACCTACAGTTCTGTTAGATTAGCAGATCTGGGTTTGGTTCCAGATGGATTATACACATCCACCTGTGATATATAAAGAAAATCCAGTCATCTTTTCTACCTTAAGAACATAACTTACTTAGTACAACTTATTCTTTCCCCATGACAAAATAAGTAGTACAATTTTTCTGCACACAATAAACTGAGTTTTGGAAAATATATAGTCTCAGATCCATAGCAGGCTTTTGCACCTGCTTGTGTATCACACAACCTGTTAGCTGTGTTCTGTATACCATTAATCTAGTTCTCTGTAAGGACCGGCACAGTGCACCTTTTCACTTTTAAAAAGTTAAAACTGCTTGCACCTTCTGCCACTTAAATGTAAGGACGTTCCTTGTGTGTTTCATTCTGGAGCCTTCTAGTAAAAATAGCACAGCTAATATATGTTGTTATTGCAAAAGATGGAAAAAGCCTTCCTAGGTTACAGAATATCACAATCCTTGTCTTTGGGTTCTATAATTGATTGCTGTCTTTGGGTTCTATAATTGATTCTGCACTTACACTTAGTACTTACTGAATCATTTTAGATTTATTTATGGCTAAAAGAAATGAGACATAAAGCCTCTAGCAAAAAAAAAAAAGATTTATTTAAAAGTAGTACCTATCCTTGTATTTTCTGTAAAACCTTGTATTTGTGAATTTCAGCTACAAGGTAATCTTCCCTTTTTCTTTTGTACTGTTATATGATTTTGTCCAGAACAGTTAAACCATTGGTCTGTGATAAGACGGAATTCCACTTTTGTGAAGAAAAGTTAAACAGATCAAACTTAGTTGTTAGATAAAACTATTACCATTCTGAATGCTTGGTTCACCACTATGGCATCACGAAGAATTCTTGATACTATCTGTGAACAGCATTCATAACCTCTGCTATTTGTCTGAGTAAACGTCAGAGCGCTCAAGGAGAGAGCGATATTAAACAGACTACCTTGTACGAGAATGGGAGGGGTGGGGGAGAACAGGGCACGATATTTATGACTCCAGGAACTATAAGTTGTAATTTAATGAGATCAAAGCATTTGCTGTTTATTTCCTGCGCTAGGAGCTTGGAATAAACTGGTTAGAAACAAGATACCAAAAAAAGAGAGCAGCGTATTTAAAAGATTATAAAGACTATGAAATCAAAGGCATATTTTAAATGGAAAATCATGTTGTAGAAGGCTCTAATATAAAATTAATTTAGCATTCTCCTGAGATTAAGTAATTAATGTTTCAGGAAAAGCAAAGATCCTCCAAATTTATAGCCAGTTCCTGTTTTTACCAGATAGTCACTCTTCTTCCTTTTTTTCCTCCTGATTCCCAGGAACATACACAATAGTTATAATAGGTACTTTATTCCTATTGTATATCTCAGTGTAGGAGGTTTTACCAATACTAACTCAATGTCCACTTTTAATATACTTCTTGGAAGAGAAAATAACAAAATGCTTAAGTATCATAACTACTTCAAGTGGAGTAACATTAGCACAATAATGTTTTACCTCTGAAAATAAACTTTTCGCCATGTGTGTCAAGTTTAAAGTTTACCAAGTAGTCTTACAAATTTCAGTTCCTCTAATTTATTCTGTTGTTTCCATACATTATTTAAAAGAAGGGCATGACTTAGGATAGTTTAAAAGATTTGTCTTTGTTTTGAATTGCAATGCCTATACTGGATGAACTATTTATATGTGTTTCCTGTGTTAAGGAACTGAAGAAAGCAACTACAGACTTGATAAGGTCCAAGGTCACATCTCAGTACAGGGTGGGAGAAGAAAACATCAATCTTGCAGCAAAGGAAAAACAGTTTGAAGAACTGCAACAAAAAATCAGAATGGTATTTTGGAATTTAAACAGATTAAATTTTTGGTGGATATTTTCTGTTCGTTCAGCAAACATCATGGCAATGATCTCTCTGATGTGTACAGATTAGTGATTCCTTTCTACTAACTGCAGATGCAATATAACAAAACTATTTCCAGAATGACCCTTCCTAGGGTAGTAAATATGCTATGAATATAAGTATAATTTTATAGTTAAAAAGCATATAGTTAAGAAGACATTTCAAAATGATTAAGTTTCTTTAAATAGCCTCATGATGATTCATGATGTCATGTTAACACAATATTACTAAAGAAAAATAGACAGTAATATTAAATGCGTTTTACTGTTCTTCATGTTCTTTTTAAGGAGACAGCAGTCAGTAAAAAAGTTCAAGAAGAAAACACTCACATTAAAGAAGAAAAGCTGGTGAGTTGTTAATACAACTTTGCTATTTAAAAATCACTTAAGAATATATGTGCTGTATTTTATATTTGAAGTTCTTAAATTATTTTACTAAGCTATCAAAACTAATTTAATTCACTTGTTTACTCTTCCAAAATATTTTAACACTAACATAAATGGGATCTTACTCCTCAGTTTTCAGAAAGTGTATTAGCAAAACAAAGTACATTGTTTGACACTTTATTCCAAGTCTTAACTTTTGTCTTTGAATTCAGATGGGAGAAATTTGGTATATCCAAGAAATGGTTGTTTACATACCGGTTCAGTACAAGTAAGCAATAAGTTTTGCATAATATGCTTGCTGTTCTGCTTCCTCGTTGCCAAGAGTTTACTGTAATACTGCTGGTATTGAAACCAGGTAAAATTGGAATCAATCATATACAAAGGAAATGGTGTACCATTCACACAGAGCATATATATTTAGGATATTCAGCTACAAATTTCCATAGCTGAACAGAGTTAAGTCTGTCTTCTATTGCAAACTCAGGTATGTTCCAGAATTTTCATTCTGAAGTTCATTAAGCCAAACATGTCAGAGAAGTGTATCACTCGTGTTCTCAGGGAGGGGCAAAAGCAGTAACTTGCTTGTATATGCACTGAACTCTCAAAGAAGGCTAATCCAGTGGTACTCTTCTAGTCCATAAAAGCCTGTTTCCATTTTGAGTTTGCTTTTTAAAAACACTTGCCAATAAACACAGGGAAATTATGAGACACATGCTCAGGCCTCCTTACTCCCACAGCCCTGAATGCACTAAGAGCATGAAGTTGTTTGTAGTATAATTCATATGCATATTTGATATGTGTTTTCTAAGGAGGATGCTGTTTTGTTTCTCTATTTTGTTCTCTGTGAATTGCTAAGGTTTGGTTGATTGGTTGGTTTTAACATATGGGGGACTTTGGTATAAATCTGGGGAGGACTCTAATATAGAGATGAACTTCCTGTTTTCTCCAAGAAGTTGGGTTAGAAGACATGGATTTCTGTATTACAGAGTGCTACAAATTCACCATCTGAATTAACTGAAGATGTTGGCTGCAGTGGTTCTTGGACTTAGGCTGAATATATTATCTAAATTATAGCTGATTTACACTGAACTGGGTGCAGAGAAGCAATCTGGCCTAGTTGAGTGAACACTGTACTAGATTTAAAAGACATGGTCAACTCTGCTACTGACCTGTCAGATGACACTGGGCAAGCCATTCCACATCCCTGTGGTTCAGTTTTCTAGATGTAAAATTGCACTAAAGATAAATTAAGCTTCAGTGCAAAAATATTATCTCTGCATAAGAGTATACATGCATGAAAAGGAATGAGAGTATACCCAAAATAATTATTTTATTTTTAGTAGATAGCTGTATCTGTGTATACAATGGAACCCAAAATAGATAAATTTGAAAGCTCTTTACAAGTATATGAGAGTGCTTTGTTTTGATAATACATTCCTCTCTCAATATATCTTGAAGGAACTGAGCACATTTAAGACTGTCTTCTGCCTGACACTCACGGTTTTTTCCTTTGCGGGTCTTTTAGTAACTGCTCTTCTGGTCTTTATGGAGTAGAGATTGGCTTGGCTAGACCATTCCTCTGTCTCTGAATCTTTGGAAATTAGTTTTGTAGTGTTTAGTCTGACTCCATTCCATCCATGTTTTCAGCTAACTGCAACAAGCTTAATGGCAGCACCCATGGGTTTGTAAATCTAAACCACCTCAATCAACTCATTTTGGGCAGCTCTTTTTTTTTTTTTCAGAACTTACTCTTTTGAAGTAACAATAATGTCTTGATGACAGCACCACAAAAATTCAGATAGTGACAGCAAAATCTGATGTACTTGCACCATATGATGCAAAGCTAATGTGTGGTAGTTCACATCTATTAGGATTTAATTCAGGAGATACAGAATAATGTCACACAAGGGTGATCCATTCATGGAAGTGATTAGTTGCCTGTCACGTAATTTTTCTGGGATTTTCCATATTTGCCAGAAAATGGTACCATAAAATTATTCTGTTAGATTAATTGAACTCATAGTGGGATTCAATAATATCTTTTTGTTTTAATTAATTTGATTTAATTAATGATTTAATATCAATTTGGATTTGATATTTTAGTCAGATTTGCACTGAAGTATGTTTGATGTATCAATGGATTGTTCATTTTAAGAAAATTCTCTGAAAAATAATAAGTTATAATAATGTTATCTCTCCAAAGCAAAAGGCCAGAAAAACCTGGATTTTTCTGATTTCTTCCTACAAGCCCTTCCCCAATGTTGACATTGGAGATTTTTTTTATACATGATTTTGTAAACACCGGCAAAATAAAAAATAAATAAGTAAATCTAAAAGACTCAAATTATCTAATGTTTAGACTTCAGAAGCAAAATCTTATTCAATATATCCTAATTTGTTTGTATTACTAAGGAAGTTCTCAGCTCTCTACAATGTGTGCAGGAGCTGCTTCAGCGAATAACCCAAACGAATGTTAGAATGGAAAGTGAATTAAATGCACTGAAAGAAGAATATCAGGTCAGATTTTTCTTGATTAGACAAGCTGCTACTATCTGTTATGTATTTTTTAAGTCCAGGACTGTTAAAGACATCTGTATGCTTTTCAGAACTTTTGACCTCAATTCCATTGCTCCCTCAGCTCCTTAACTGTCAGCATGAACCTTGAAGTGCAGTCTATGGTTTCCCTTTTCTAGTTCTCCCCCTGAAGTAAATCATGGTTGCCATTCTTATCAGCCATTTCTGGAGGGTAAAACACGAACACATTGGGGGTTGCTTTCAAGTATTTTGAAATAAAATTATTTTATTACATTTGTTTCTGATAATTTTCATGTAGGTATAAATTTCTTTTCTGGAAAATACTTCACATTTCAGATCTTCATAGGCACACCTTGTCCCCAGTTTCATGAGCTCAGAGGGCCTAAGAAAGAGCATATCCATAGCCATTTCTTGCTATGTTCTGGTGTTATATTTATGCTAGGTGTGGTAAGTAGTCCAGCTGGAGTGTGGAGTTGCAGCATTCCTTAGTTCCTCTTTGAGCATGTGAAAGTGTCTTAGAACAGTGTTGATTCTAAATTACACTAGCAGTCAGATTGGCCCACAGTGTACTGAAGATTAAGGTCATATTTGTACCGGTCAGATGTGCCATGCAGAGTTTGGGTACAAACATTAATTGGACTATTAATAATTAGTATCTACTATTTGTCCATACATAACCACAACTATTCCAGTCTTTGCTTGGCCCATGAGGCCAAGGTTTTGAACTAGGATCTCAGTTAATTTCAAATTAAACTTCCTGTGTGCATGTGTACTTCTGCTTGAAAGTAAATGCTTCTATGTTAAATTGATTCATTTCACAAAAGCCTTTACTTTGTCTTTTAATAGATGTAAGTAGTTTGCCTCCTGCCTCAATGTAAATAAATGAATTTTGCATTTTGATGAAACAAGTAAGGTTGAAGATGAGTTATATTCTCCATCAGAAATTAGCTAAAATTTCACAAGGAATTAAAGTACCTGCTTGTAGGTCTGGATAAAGCTGTAGTGACTGGAAGAGAAAGAGAAGTCATTGATTTCAGATGTCTAGGTTCCTGTTGGATTGTGTTGGATTGTGTTGGATTTTCATGACTTAAAATTTTTTTATCTCAGAGTGCTCTAGAACCAGGAAGAGATGCTTCTCAACCTGGAGAACAGCCCCACGGTCCATTATGAATCTTCAGAGTTCTCCAGTTCCTCTTTCATACACTGGCTCTTTGAAAAAAAAAAAAAAATTACAGTGTACAGTTTAATGGGAAAAGGTTTGTGTTTCTCTTAGCATGTTTGAAACTTTTTCACAAGGAATAATTTAACAGTCCCTTGGCTGTGGAATTCCCTAAAGTAGCGTGATTTTCTGTAACCTCTGTTATTTATATGTTGGGTCCAGTGAAACAGCTGGATTACTTGCTATTCATACAATACTGGTTTTTGCTGAAGTAAGAAGGTAACAGAATCATGTGCATTTTATTTTTTAAGATTATTTGAATTACTTTATAAATTAAACCAGAAACTTGAGATAATTTAATTAGTATATATCCTTACCAATGGTGACTTTCTTGATGCAGGGGACCTTTTAGGATCTTTGTGTCAGGATTACTGAATAGCAGGTGTATTCTAAAAGTGCTTTTTTTTTGGTAGTATTTCTGAGCTGTTGTCTCCCATCTCAGGTAAAGTTTATAGTATGCTTTAAAGCTCCAGCTAAAACTGTGAAAGGTATCTGTGACTCTTACCTTTGAAGACTCCACGTAAATATCTACAAGTGTAAGAAAAGTAGAGCTTGTTCTCTTGTTGTTAAGGTATGAATTGAGTACAAGTCTCTGTTTTGCAGCCTGTACAGGTCAACAATTGATTTCTGATTGCAGTTATACTAATTCTGGTTAAAGAGCCTGCTTTGATTCGGGTCCTGTTTATATTAGACATTGGGAAAGTATTAATGTTTTCTATTTTTATAACTACAGGACAAACTATTTCTAGTAATCAAAGCTTCAATGTAGTCTTCAAATATAATTTCTTTTAGGCATAAGTACTTTAGATGAAATTGGTGTTACAAGACATGGATAACTAAAAAGAGGCTCTTGATTCAACCTTTGGAAGATCTGTCGACTATACAAGGATTCCTCAATACTTAGTTTGATGTATATATTCCTTATTAGTCTTTGCTGTGGCACTTAAGATCAGCTAAGATTTGATCTCAGTTGAGTTTTGTGAGAGCATTCTGTGCATTCTCTAAACGAAGATGTTCTCACATGAGAATGGGAATTAAAGAATTCATAACATTTATATGAGGACATATGAGTGACAAGTTTTCAAAAGATCACATCTGGAAACATAGAAGTGGCTAGATATTTTAATAGATGTATTTTTTTGAAAACCCAATAAATACATGCATAAAATACAGCAATGCCTTTAAACAGAATCACAGAATGGTGGTGTTGGAAGGGACCTCTGGAGATCACCTGATCCAGCCCCCTGCTTGAGCAGGCACACCTAGAGCAGGGGGCTCAGGAATGTGTCCAGGTGGGTTTTGAATGTCTCCAGGGAAGGAGACTCCACAGCCTCCCTGGGCAGCCTGTGCCACTGGTCTGTCACCCTCATAGTACAGAGGTTTTTCCTCATATTCAGATGGAACTTCCTGTGTTCCAGCTTGTGCCCCTTGTCCTGTCATTGGACAGCACTGAAGAGGCCGGCCCCATCCTCTTGACACACACCCTTTAGATATTTGTAAGTATTGATAAGATCCCTTTCAGTCTTCTCCAGGCTGAACAAACCCAGGTCTTTCAGCCTTTCCTCATAAGGGAGACGCTCCAGTCCCCTGATCATCTTGGTAGCTCTCCGCTGGACTTGCTCGAGCAGTTCCTTGTCCTTCTTGAACTGGAGAGCCCAGAACTGGACACAGTACTCTAGATTTGGCCTCACCAGGGCGGAGTAGAGAGGGAGGATAACCTCCCTCGACCTGCTGGCCACAACAGCATGATGTAAATACAATGCTATATTAAAAGCAAATGTCACATGTTTTTGTTCTTTCCGTATGAACTCATGGGGTTATTTTGATTTGTAGAAGTGTCTGTCCTTCTGTTTAAACAGTAGTAAAAAAATACTCATTTGGCTGTCCATTTGATACAATTACCAGAATATTCCAGGGAATGAGACGTTAACTGCTTATTTTGAAGTGTCATGATTTTAAAGCAGCAAATGGAACTTATAAAACAGGGAGCTGATTGCATAGCTTGAAGGGTCTACCCACTTTCCTGACAATTTGAGTGCTATTGCTTTTGTCTTTGTTGATTCTAGAACTGCAATATGATGAATGGGGTCTGAAGGTTATGTATTATTCTTATACTCTGTCCTACATCCCTATCACATTTGTGGACCTTGCTCATCAAGAAAAAGAGTTTCTTCAGCATAATAGAAAAAATGAAGGATTGTACAGTCCCATGAAAATATTTTTATTCGTATACTCACAAAAAATTACTGCTTATTTTTGGGCTTGAGATGACAGAATAGTCTTGCAAGGTAACATTCAAGAAGGATCATACTGTCCTTTCTCATTCTATTTATGCATACCTAGTGCTAGGATACCAATGTCCTTATGAGTTCAGAAAAAGGTGACAGGATACTTGAGAATGCAAGGAATTCAGGTATTCCCCTCTCTGTACAATTGGCTTTAACATGTGATCAGTTCTATTCACCTGCTACTCCTGATATTTTGCCCTAAGAGCTATGCTGTGAATAACTCATATTCCACCCCAGAGGAGGCTACATTTGAGATGCAGATAAAAGCATCCTTGGAGTAGTGAGAGCAGGTTTATCAAAGAGAAGAGGTCTTGGACTCCTAGTTTAGAGAACTGGATGAAAGGTGCTACATCAGAATGCAATGGTTCAGACAATGTATTGTTGAATTGTCTCATCTTTTTCCTTATATAATCTGTCAGAGAAGATCCATTACATTCTTATGCACAACTTTTTCCATGTGTATAGAAATGCAAGGTCGTCTGAATTTTCCAAGTGTTAATACCTGTAAAATGTATTTGTATTAATATTGTAGCTAAATTAACATAGGCATTTTAGAGTTGATGATAAGTGAATCAAGGGCTAGACTAATTTTTAGTTAAAAGGTTAAGTAAAAAGGAATTGCTTTGGAGTATTGCCTCCATAACTTAACATTTTTCAGGTGGACTTTCAAAGAAGCTCAGCAGAGTCATAAATATGTAGCTGGTCATATAACTCCATGCATTAAAGTTTACATTTTCAATTGTATTTGTGTCATCTATATAGTAGATAATGGATGCAGTAAATCCTTTATCTTCCATATTGTTTGCTATAAAAATGTGATAGGATAAAAGTTCCAACAGTACCTGAGATGTGTGTGAAGTTACTATTGATTTACACAAGACTGCTTTAATTTAGCACAGTAAAGCTGAGTTAACCCAAAAATGTTGCAAGTACAATTATGATAGTATAAAACGTAATATTATTGTTATTTTAATGCACTCCTATTCTATTTCAGTGATCTAATAAAAATAAATTAAAGGATAATCAGACATATACTTCATGTTCCCGTAGATATTTTTTAGAATTTAAAGTTTATACAGTTTATAATACAGGTTAATAAACAAGTTAGGACAGAAAAACTGATCAGAAAAATTAAAATATTTTCTTTGAATATACATTAGTTTTTTTCTCTAAGTACAATGGGTCTAGATTGTGCTACATTTCATATTTCTCATCTCTGGACTTTATATTACTTTTTCAGCACATTAAAACTTATGCAGTGAAACTGAATAATGGCAAGTGTTTTTATACCCTTTTATAGCCATTTCTTTTTTCATAACCTCCCCCTGTTTCCTGTTAGCTAAACTATAAGCACCTTTCTGTTAATTTATGAAAATTATTGTTGAGATAGCACATTATCACTGATCTGTATGGCACTTCCAGCATGTTAGAAGCAAAGGTCCAAGCAACATAAAACACATCAAAATTCATTAATGCGGTATTGATTATTTTTTGGATAATTAATTTTATTGCAGACCCTTGAAAGAGATAATGAGCTGCAAAGGGAGAAGGCAAAGGAAAATGAAGAAAAGTTCCTTAATCTTCAGAATGAGCATGAGAAAGCACTAAGAACTTGGAAAAAAGATGTAGGTTTATTAAATTAAATGTTAAAGTATTAAAAGGTTTTTGAAATAGTAATCAAGCATTTCAGGCAATTCCTAAAAGCCAAGAAAATATTGCAGAAATAATACAATAAAACCAACTAATTTCTTTTCCAGTAATGCAGACTCTTCTAGAAATGAGTATTTTTAAAAGGTAGATTTAGGAGAAGTGTTGACTTCTGTGCTCTAAAAGGTCAGTGTGTTTCCTGCAGCTCTATAAAGCAAGAGCCAGGGTACAGATGTTACCTGGAATTTAACACTTAAAAATATTCCATAATTATCCATTTGCCATTACCTAGACATGACTTGCCATTACCTAGACATGGAAGCTGATATAGTTTTTAATTTACATTGAATTTTATGTATTTTTCAGAAAATTCACAAGTTTTTTGTACAGCTTTTTCAGAAAATACCAGCATTTCTAGACTGCACTCTTGTACCCTGGAAAAAACTGTCATATAGTGAAAAATAAATCTAAAACCACTGAAGTGACACAGACTAAAGGTACTTCTGAAGGGCCATATGCCCAGGAAAAATAAAAAGCAACCTCAAACTGAATCAAGTTGAGAGATCCTGAAGCTTGCATTAAAGCAGAGGGCCTGATTTGACAGGATTTATTAAACATGGACTGTGAGGTGAAAGGGGATAAGAAAAGGTAAAAACCTGTATGTCCCCTCAGTGAATTCACCTCTGGTTGCACCTAAACAATAATTTTTCTTCAGTATTTGCCATTCTTTCTACGATATTATTGTTAAAGAATCCATCAAATTATTTAATCCAAAATAATTAGCAAAATACTGTAGCTGTGAAAAATGTCTGCAATAATAAATGCATGTTTACAAGAAAGATTAATACTTCTTCAGTAAGACAAGATTTGTTTAGTGTGTGGAATCAGGACTCTAAGCAGTATTTGTTCAAGTCTGTCTTTTTATTTCTCTGTAATTGGCACCTACTGCCAGAAAGGTTTTGCATTTGGTAGATATATTCTCAGGGAGATTGTGGGGAAATAATGCAAAGTTGTCCTCAAAATCTTGTTCTCTAAGGGTAACTCTTTGAGTGCAGCCGCTATGAAGATGACTGCAACCATGAGACTACAAAATAGCTGAGCTGTTCTGATGCTCACTGCCCTGAGAAGATTTAATCTCCCTAATTCCTAGGAGAGTCTTATACCATAGTTTCCTGTATAGACACGGGAATTGGCCCTGCTTATTTCTCAGGAATGTTTGCAACTATTCATTAGAAGATTTTTCTTTTTCTCTCTCCATATTTCTGCTTTGGCTAACTAGAAATTTTGTCTCTTCATATCTTAAAGTATAGCATCATCGTGGATAAAGTTAACATTATACACTGCTCTGGAAATATCTGTAAATTAATATAAGGTATTTGTGTAAAATTGCCCTTCTGTTCTTTTTACAATTTGTATTTCAGAACATCTTTTTGTTCTAAATACAAAAATTTCATTGTTACATACTCACTGAAGAAGCACTGGATACTTGAGGCTATATACAAGAGTAAAATGCCAAGCAAATTATTTGCTCTTGTAGTTTCTTGACAATGTAGGTAGAGGATGAATGTTGACTAGCATGTTTGTCTTTGAGTGGAAAACAAAAGAAACTACAAATACAAACCTTACTTTTTTGTGCATTGTAAATGGTGAAAAAAACCCCAATTAATAAAAAGTATATCCTGTAATGGAAATGAGGTTTGACTTTTGGTTTGAATGAAAGGGCTCAAAATTAGCTTACTTTGTACAAGGAAATTCCTTAGTATCTATAATTTCTTTTAAGGATTTACTTTTTTTTTTTTGCAAAGATGTTGATACCACTGTAAAATATTGGTTTACATACTTGAACCTGCAGTAAAGATCTGTGTTTGTGTGCTCTGCGTACCCTCAATTATTACAGGAGGAAAACATGAGAAGAGAGATAGACACTATTAAAAATAAGCTGAATTCCCTTAAAGAAGTTCATGGACATCCTGAAGATTATCATCCTCCTCAGGGAAACCAGTATTCTGAGCAAGGGGAAAATCTGCAGGTAAGTGTCTCTAATAGCTGCGGTACTTTCCATTTCCTGTAAAAATATTAGAAAATGAGAGACATGAAGCTTCTTCTAATCTGGCTGTCATGTCCACTGATTATCCTTTGGCATTGCTAAACTTAAAAAATTATCTGATGTAATCAATGATCCAAGATCCTGTTAAAACTTGCTGTATCCAGAGAATGTTCCCCTTTCTTCCAGAGGGGCATTTACATCACAGAAACTTGAGACATGAATTATCTCATTAATAAATGCGTACATAATAGATAGCAATTATCTTAATCTATCTTTACTAAATCCTATTTCATGAACATATTTTGCATGGGTGTTTCTCAAATAGTGTGGCAGGTTTATTGACTTCATATGTATATAAGTTCCCTGGAAGTGTGGAAGTAAGTCCACTTCTACTCAGAGGAACTAATTTCAGCCTCTGTAACATGGGACGGATCAGAAGATTCATTTTATCAACATATAGGTTATCTAAAGTCTTCAGTTTTAGTTTAAAAAACCTCAACATTTATTTCACTTAGCATCTGTCATAATCATCAAAGGCACAGCAAGTTCAACAAGTAATGAATGCAGGAGGTAAAAGACTGTTTTATGCAGTGCAGGTTGAACTAGAATTGAGCTTGCATTGCTGGGTCAACCAAATCCACATTCAGTTCTATATTCAGAGCACATATGAGAAGTCAACAAGTGCTTAAGCACATAAAGATCATCTTTTGCAGCAAAAGGAAGAGCATGTAGCCCTGCAGCCATGTGATATCCCTTACTTAAACTGAATTGCAAATTTATGTTCCAGTCTTTTATAAGATTGAAAAATGGGAATAGTCATAAACCATAAGAAAAACTTCCCCTGCAGTTTGAGGGTATTCTGTTGTTCAGTTGAGTATTGGTTATATAATTTTTCCCATGAGTTTTTACATCCAAATAATGATTTGTCCTTCAAAGAAGGGAAAATTCATTCTGCAGGTATGCAACTTCAATGTTAAGAAAATATCAAGACACTAGGACTGTAAAGACAGATTATTTTGTTTGGAACTAGTCTATGAACTGTCAGTAAAATGGCAAACTAATAATATTTTAGAATTTGGAAGAACTTAAAATAAATTTCTTCACAACACATGTATGTATGTTTGTAGCTCACAAACATACATATACACACATATATGAATATATACACATACGTATCTGCTGGTGTGTGCTTAATAATGCAGTGGAAGTTAGACTTGAGTGCTCATCTTGCCAAAGCTGTATGAATTTTACAAGGTATAATGCAAATTGTGTAACTTTTAAAAACCGTTGTTTCTTTGAATGAAAATGAAATATGAATTATGTTTAGGATGCAGAATCAATGCATACCATCACTCATTCATGATAAACAGTACTTGTGCTTACTAAGATAACTCTATGTGTTTGAAAGTAGATAAGCTTAAAGCATATGTTCATAAATGCAAAAGAAGTCTGAGATGTCTTCTAAATATATATCTTACACTATCTTATGGCAAATTGCCATATCACTTTGTGCTGTATGATTATAAGATTTCGAAAGCTAGGCAGGTTAGGCTGAGTCACATCTCCAGTGGAACACTCCCAGGAAATTACAGAGGCTGCAGCAGATCATATTGATTATTCTGATTTGTGGAATTTCACCTTGTATCAGTAATGAGTCAGTGTCTAGTAAAACATAAAAGAGCAAGGTGTTAGCTATGATTTAGATCTTGACTATGGCTCCAAGTCTTGCAAGGAAATATGCATTATTTATTTTTACACCTAATGTAATCTGAAATCCCTGCGATTACTTGTGGGGCGTGAAATTTAGAATGTATGTAAACTTCTTCATACTGATTACTGTGGAATAGTAATTAAACAAAGGCCTTTTCTAAAAGAAAGGTACAATATCAGACCTCATTACAGACTCAAATCGCAATTTAGTTTAACTTTACCATGCTTCACGTTTAGTTTAATATAATTTGTAATACAGCTGTGTACCAGAGAATAGGGCTACACCTGGCAATGGGCTGTTGTGATTCTTTTGTGTGTATACATACAGGGAGATCTGGTTTTGAGAAGGTTTTGCATTTCAATGTATGAAATATTCTGTTGAAGGAAAGGTCATCTTAGGTATATGTATGTTGCTTAGTTAATTTTTACTAAATCACAGGGAAAAAATTAAAATCCATTTGATAGCTTTGATGTGTCGGCATTTTAGTTTATGCATCTTGAACCCATTTTTGAAGGGCTGAACAGCCATTTGAAGTTGATGGAACCTAGGTTTATTCAACCCATCTGAAAATCTGGAAAGGAATCGGATAACCTTTCTCCCTTTCTAAGAACACTTTATCATGTTTGTTTCAGATGCATTTAGCGGTTCAGCCCATACCAACAAATATGGTAGGGTCCATTTTAGTAGCTGTTTTATACCTGTAGAGAAGAGTAACATGCACAGTTATATTGTGTTGTTTGGTGTTTCTGTCTAAAGACACAGCTCCTAGAAGCAAGAGTTTATAAAAGAATTACAGCTTTCATGAAAGAAAAAGGAAATCTCTCATATTTGTATTTGAAAAGAAAAGCCTGAAAATGTGATGTTGTACATAGCCAAGAAGCAAAATTAACCAATTAAAAACTTAGAAAATAAAAGAGATGTAATATTTACAATTTCCAAATCAGAATGACAGGGAAGATGATAATAAAACATGAGGAAAAGAGAAAGACATTTCAGTTGAAACTTCAAATTGAAGGTGGAATATTTGGCAGAGGAAAACTATTTTTAGGACATTCTTCCGTTCACCATGACTCCCCCCTCCCCCAGATCAGCAAAGCTGGGAGCATTCTGATGTTTCTGTGACCTGTAGAAAATTGTTTCCTGCAGGTTTGTATTCTGCATCATCTACTATGCCACCATGGCAGTAATCCCAATTTTACCAGTGTTGTCTACGCACCTCTCTCCATTTTGCAATATACTCTGTCCTCCCCACACATCCGATGCCCAAGCACAGCGCTTGTAACTCCCTCCCACATCCCAGCCTTCCTCTTGCAACACCTCCAGTCACCCAAGTATCTTCAGCTTTTTCTCACATCTTTTATGGACTAAGCAATACCCCTGCTCCCTCCCACATCTACCTACTTTTATATCCTGTCTTCAGGGCAAGAGCCAGCATGTGCGCCTGCCTTCAAGTGCTAAACAGCTCATGATGATAAAGGATGCATCATCTTTTTTTTTTAGTGGGGTTTTATTAGGGCGTTTTTTCACTAATCAGCTCCTGGTTTTCACAGAACTTTATTGAATGCAACTTTCAAGGATAAAGACAAATACAGCTGCAGTAGTAGACCAGTGACTTTAAGTAGACACATCTTTCGGGCTTCTACTCCTGTTGCATTTGACTCAAATTCAGGTTAAAAAGCTATCTGTGAGGGAATGAGGAACTGACTGACAGGAACTGCAAACTCATAACCCTTATTTGCCTATGAAATTAAGTTAAAAATCCTAGGTGGTTTGTTAGGAAAAAAAGTGTTAATATGGTTTGTGTGTAATTAGCAATCACGCAGGGTTTTTCCACATTTAATTGCTGAGCAGGTGATTGATTTAGCCAGCAGACAGAGGGAGTGATCCAGTCAGCACATGTACAACACACATTCCTTCCTCTGAGAAATTCTGTCAATCTGTATAACTTTTCTTTGTGGACTGTAATATAGCAGGACCTAATTTATTTCCTGCTCTTTCAGGGTATTAGTCTGCCTTTTTTTCTCCATTTACTTCAACTTTTTATACTCCAGGTGAATGGTCTTTGGTTTCCATCAGAATTGTAAAAATAATTTTAAATCTAAGTCCTGAACTTTAAATCTAATCAGTGACTGTAGTAAATTATTAAAATATGTATAATCTTTTGTCCCTTCTTACACTAGAGTGATCAAGAACACTCAAAAGACAGTGAAGTGCAGGCTATTCAGAAAGAAAATGAGGGTATGCAATCCATAATAAGAAAAGACCATAATTTTGGATGTGACGCAGAAACTGAAGTAAAAAACACAATGGACTGCTCTTTAAGCACTGAGGAGTTACAGCCAGAACAAAGTAATTACAATACATGGATAACAGAGATAAGTAGTACTGCTGAAGTAAGGATAAATGGTTACAGATACAGTGTGTGACAAGGGAATGCTTAAATCCTGAATTAAATGTTTTGGTACTAACAACAGTAAAATTTTTGGTGTCAGTAGCACTAATCTCTGATAAACTCACAAAGGTCTGAATGAAAGCATGGTACTCCTAGCGGCTACCCTGGGACATTAAGTAAGATCCATGTGCTGCAACTCCTCCAGCTGTTGCAATGCTCTTTCTGCATGCCAGTTCAATAAGTGAATAGGGGTTAGGAAGACCTATAATATGTATTGAAGCGTTTGGCAGCGAAACCAAGGACTTTCCCTTTCCCATAAAAAAATGAAAAAAGGCAGAAAGAGAGTGATTGTGGTGCACAGGACAATGAAGGTCTGTTCATGTGGATAATCGTAATACTTTTCTATACAAAGCACTTTGTAACTCCGGTACGTAATTTTTTGAAGCCACCTAAAGGACATATACTTACCCACTAATGCTTTGTCTCTAAAATGTAGCAAAGATAAGTGGAAGTTTAAAAGGGGGAAGCGACTGCTTTAAAGGATCAATGCTCACAGCCTTCCAGTGTATCTTTCAGAAAACACCTTTCTGATATCAAAATGCTTGTTATTCCTCACTGCTCCACTACCATCAAGTCATAGCATATTTCTTTTGGTTTGAACATAGTCCCTTAAACGGTTTGGTTTGGTTTCGTTTAGCTAAAACTGCAGCTTTCAAAAATAAAGACAAATACAGTTGCAGTAGTAAGCAGTGGCTTAAACTTTATGTAGACACACAGTGGTTGATTACGTATTTGTTATAATTCCATAATGAAGATCCCATTCAATAATAAGGCTGACAGGTATCAGTTGGGAAATATTTCAGCTATAAGCCACATCTAAATTCTACAGAATGTTAATACATTTTCTGTTTGCACAGCTTATAAATATTTTGCAAGTTACCGCAATACAATACTTCTCTTCAGTAACTTTTTGATAGACTTGTGTGTGTAATGTAAGATAAGAAAAGTCAGTATCAATACTAATCTAGAGTCTATCTCTTTTGGAAGTTTGAAACTGTAAAAATAAAGCAGTACTTAACCTCTGGGTTATCTATCACTAACTAGAGAATACACTTGCTCTAACAGGTTTACAAGTTATTGAAAACAGTTTTAAGGATGAAATTAATGTTGCTAGCCCTTATGAAGAAAATCAAAGGGAGGCTTCTCCCAGGAACACCCTCTGCACAGATACTGATTTAATTACCCAAGGGCAGACCTCGGAAATACATGTCACTGAGTGTAAAGGAGCAGAAAATCTAGGAGCAACACATAGAATGTTACTGGAGGAAAACAATGCAAATTTAGAACAAAAACTACAGGACAGCACTGAGCCATTGGCAGCACGCCACACACAAACAAGAGAAGTCTTTTTAGACAGTACTGACACTGTAGGTGTCTACAAGACAAATGCAAGTCAGGAGACCGACTCTAGCAAGCAAAAATTATGCAATACCACAGATGAATCAATTTGTACTATGGCAGATAAAAAATCAAATACCATACAACACAACGAAAGCATCCTTACACTTGAAGCACCCAAAACCGAGTCTGAAGTGGTTCTTTGCCCTGAAAAGAATGCTGTGTGTGAGAGAAGAACAGATAATCATCAGACTAAGGAATTATGTTTTGACATCCTATCTCATACTAAAGAAAATTCTCAAACAGAATACCAAAAATGTAGCTTGCTGGACAGCAGCAATTACATAGGTAATGGACTACATAAAACAGCAGAAACCCTGTTAAATCTGAGTGGTTCACATACAGATAAACTTCCTTTTAAACAGCCACATGTAGACATTGAAGACAGAAATTATGATGACAATACCAGAAGCGTAAACAGAAATGGTGCACTGAAGAGTACTGGTGTTCCAGCAACCGATGCTCAAAATCTACCAACCGTTCATTGTGATAATGCAAGCAGTGATGATGCCACAAATGAACACAGTGATACTGTGTCTCTCTTGGATATTTTCAATTTATGCCCCCCAAAAATAGAAAGAGGAATAAGTGTGGATGTCATGCACAGCAAGCAACCTGAACAAGGCAGTACTGAGCAAACAGGGAATGATACAAATAAATGCACTTTGAAGGCTGAAACTGTATCTCCAGTAAAGGGTGATGGTCTTGAAATAATTGTTCATAAAAATACGCCAACAGATAGTATTAGTACAGATAAACTAATTGCATGTAAAGAAGTTAATGATGATATTCAGACACACTCCTTCAAAAATGGACATTCTCTGGAGATTAATAATTCAACAAATAACATGTTGTTAAAAGATAAAAAAGACTCACCAAATAGTACAGTTCCAGGAAGGAAGTTTGCTGAGGGTCACCTGAAAGAATCATGCTCTTTACCCATGAGAACATCTGGAAATTTAGTAAACATAAGTGGAAGGTCGTCCTTTGATCTTTCAACCTCAGATAAAAAAGCTGAGAAAACGCCAGTATACTCAAATTTTTTAGACCTCAGATCTTGTTCAAGAGTAAATCAAATGAGAGGTCAAGCTACACGGACTTCAGCTTTCAAGGAACCTTCCCTTTTGAAAGAGAAACTACCATGCTTCGTGGAAAACACAAAGGTTATTTCAAAAACACAGTGTCAGAATCTCAGTGAAAATGTTGACAGAAGAGAAACAGGACTAGGTAAGAAAAACAAGCACGTATGTTTCCAGGCATGTACTGAATATACTTAGAAACATTATCAAAATGTGAAATTTCTGCATCTAAGTTTAGTGTAGCATTAGAAAAATGTAAACCTTCTGACATTTTAGTTATATGGCAAAAAAAACCTGGAAGATAAGATTTCTCTGTTAATTTATAGTATAAGTGCAATTCAACAGCTTTTGTTTGCTCAATTATCTGCTTAAATAAACTTTTTCTCATATTTCCCTTTATGAAAGAAAAGCAGTGCAATGACAAACTGAAATTTTATAGGTGTTTTTAACCCCTAACATAGCGCATACTCTATCAGGGCTCTCCATATACCTGAAAAACACTGAGAACTTTTGGAAATGGATCAGTGCCCTCATTTTGCATAAAAATTGGGGTAGTTTTTTGAACCAGTAGATGCTTCTTTGGGGCTTAGAGAAAGTTTACTTTATTTTATTGTACATCTTTAATTCAGATGGACACTAAAACCACCTGAACATGTTGAATGTGTGAAAGGAGACGTTTATATTCTCTGAAGCTCTGGAAAGCACACCTAGCTGTTAAGAGTGTGCAAGCTGCTTTTTCATCCCCTACTGTTGGCACTTGCTGATTATTTGCTGAGCAATATTTTGCATACGCACAACAGTGTGAACTTTATTCCACATTTCTAAATCATTACTGAAATGTGGAAAAGCTGTATATTTGTTTTGCAATAAAATTAGCTGCTAGATTACCCCTATATTTATTTACTAAAAGTGCCATTTTTAAACTCAGTCTTTTTGCCAAAGTAATAAAAGCATCATCCGTAAATCATCACAGTAATCTGACTTCAGTTCACTTACAGATATTCCTCTACTTTGGTAACTGGAAATAGTAAAAGGCAATACAAGTGGTGCCTGCCTTCCTCAAAGTAAAGCTTGCGTGTGGATTCTATTCTTAACGCGTGCTGTAAGCTTAAAAGCAGATGATCTCTTAGCCTCTGGAAGAAATGACAGCCCCTGCTTTTGTAGAAAAATGGAGCTTTGGGTGCTTAGATGGTTTTCAAATGAGCTAGATCCACCATATAGGGTGATTGCATCTATTTGAGGTTTTGTTAATGTACTGCTTTGAGCTTTGGCCCTTGCACATACAAAGAGCAGAATGAAACGCCATCCCTTAGCTTTGCAGCCAGTGGCAGTGAGACAGAAAGCCAGCAGTCTGGTTTCTTTACATTGTTATGAATTTAGGTTCATAGGTAATTTTGTTTCTGTAGGTGGTCTCCTGCCTATGGATATCTGTAGAAAGATGCACAATTTAAGTTCAGTTTCAGAAGGGTCTTTGTCTCTAAAACAATAGCGGTGGCAGCAAGGTAGCAGAATCCTGATCTCAGATGGTATGTTCTTTTAATAATGGGAATTTTGATACCTGCTTCACGAAAATGAAAGCAGTTATGTGATGCCCTGCATGTACCTCTTCTGTAAGGACAGCACTATCTGAAGTCCTTCCGTGTGTTCCTCCTCATTTTTGTGTCAGAAACCTTTCTGCATGCAAAGTACCATAATTCCAAGAAGTTCCTGAGAGTTCAGCCAAAGGAGTTGGTAGCGATTTTAAGATAACTCTTATTCCCCAACAGCATGCCTAGTGAGCCTTCCAGTCACCAGACCTCTTGAATTCTAGAAAAACTTCACAGTGAGGATCTTGGTCTGGGTCCCAGCTGTGCCACTCACTCTCATCATACTGCCTTATTTAGATAGGTCCTGACTTCAGCTTGTTGACCTCTCTGAATCCTGTGCCTCATTTGGAGGCTAGAGAACCTTACTGTCAGGGCACTCAAGAGTTAGTTGTTGTGGTACTCAGCGCTGCAACTTCCAAGATTTATTGCAGTAGGGGTTTTGTTTTCAGATATTTTCCCAAATGACAAACGTGAAGTGGAATCCATGGTGTCCCTGAATTATTTTTTTTTTTACTTATTGAAGCACAAGCAGTTCAGCCCTATGGGAGACCTAGAGGCAAAGAGCATTGGTGAAAGAGTTTAGTGAGCCTATCTGAGGGAATTCCTTTTACTGCCTAACCACGATGCAATTTACTATTTTTACAACTCTGGTTCCCAGAGAGCAGCCACTCCACATCAGTAAATGGAGGAATGAACAGGGAACGGGCAAGATCTTCCTGGCAAACTCTTAAAAAAGAAAAGAAACACAAACTCATAACCATTTTCCTCCCACCAGAAAATGACAGTATTCTTAATTAACTGTTACATAACCACGAGGTAACATGTATTTTCATAGCAAAACAAAGATTTTACTATTGTAGCAGTGATCGACAGGCATCAGTGTAGTGACAAAACAGCTACTGTTTGCATTATGAGTAATTGTGAAAGTACGCTTATGTTTTGATCTTGCAAGGAACTTGATACCAGTTTCAACAGTCTACTAGCAGTACACGAAGGCACTGCAGGACTGGAGCTTTATACTCTGCTATGCTTAATCTACTTATTTGCCCTTCCTACCTTTAGGAGAGACCTACAGCCTGATTTCCTGAAATATTAGGTATAGCCATTTAAAAAAAGACCCCTTATTTAGTGTGTTCTTTGTTTGTGTAAATAAACCTTAGTATTTAGAATGCCTTTTTTATTTCAAGTCACCCTGGAATATGATGTCAGGATGGCAGTAATTACGTATTTTATTACCATTATCAGAAAGTGAGTCTTAAAGTAATACTGTCTGAAAAAATATAGTCAGTTAGAATATTCAGAATACATATATTTTCTACAAATCACAATTTTGATTTGTCATTAACTTAATATGTGAGAATGATATAAAATATTTTTAATCAGAGTAGAAACATACCTCCTCTTTAGAGACAAAATAGATGCAGAAGTATGTGAAAGAAAACAATGAAGAGAGAAAAGCCTACAACAGAGATTCAGTGATTTAAAACAAAAATATTTCATTTTTTAAGATCAGAGGTAAACCAGAAGTTTAGTTACTTTACAATTAGTGCCTAGAGACTAAAGCGCAGTTGTTACCATTTCCTTTTTGTCAATCAGATTCTACTAGTTTTAACAGAGCTGCCGACACTTTGAATACCTCTAGTATCCACCGAGATCCCCAGGGAGACCCTAGTGAAGAATGGAATGCTATAGCAAAGACTTTTTATGATTCTTCTTTTCCCACAAAACATGTAAGTCAATTAAAAATATTGCGGACCAGACCTCAGTGAGCTAATTCCACAGATATTTGTACAACTGTATGCATCTGGATACTTTAAGACTGAGTCAATCTCCAAAATAATATCAAAAGGGCAACAAGGCACCATTTTTCACAATTAAGGTTGATAGAAAGCAGCAGGAAAAAGTCACAGCATATGAATCAAACAGATGCTAACCAGTCTGTTTGGGAGGGGAGGAAGAGGGTAGTTCATTGTGTACTCTAATAAAAATCATCACCTACAGTAAAAGTAGGAGTTAAAAAAAAATAGTAGTAGTATGTAAAAGTACAAAAACATTGTTTCCTTCATTACTTGATAGGCACATATTATTTAAAAGAACCTGTGAAAGACTAAAAATTCAGTGTATCTATGAATTAGAGCCTGTTAATTCTATGCTGCAGTTGTGTGATGCCATATTTAGAGTTATCTTATTGTTTAGTAGGATGACATTACACAAACGTGTAAGAGCAGAGAATTAAAAAGAAACCTATTATTCCCTGTAAGACAACTTCATTCGAGATGGCACTAGCAATGGCTCATACCACATTTTTAGATCTATGTTGTGGAGCTTGAACAGCTGTAACTGCTGTTTTGGCATTTGATCTAATGCTACACATAGTATTCAAGTGTGATACAATAATTTACAACTGCAGTTGACCTTGCTTTCCAGAAGAAGTTCTAGAGGTATTTCTCAGGTAGTTATGGCTGTCTTCTTTGGATGAAGTTTGAGTTCAGGCTGTATAATGTTTTCAAGGGGTAAAGTTGGGTGACTTCAGTGGACTTAATCAGATCTCAGCGTCATTAGCATTCATATTCTCTGAAACTCAGAAGTAAAGACTGGTGTTTTAAATTACTCAGCTTTCCTAACATCATTCTACTTGGGAATGAGAGCGAGGTAGATTTTTCACCAAACATAGTGCTGGTATTTACTGTGTCTCTTTTGCTTCTTCTCACTGAGGTGGACCTTACCTACAAGCTAATACAAAGCTGGACTTCATTACCTGTTTGTGGGTACATCTACTTTATCACCTCCAAACTAAAGCTCCTTACGTGCTGGCTAAGGCAAAGCTGAGACGGACAAGAACAGAGTGCCTTGGTGGTCTGACCTTAGATTATTTTCTAAATACTTAATCTATGAAATCTCAGCCTGGGACATTGCAGACCATTCCCTCCCTCCTGTGTTGGTGTCACTCTAATACCTTCTGTCCTCAAATTTGCCATTTTTATGACCAATATGAAAAAGCTGTTGAGAGATTAAAAATAGGCTCAGCAGTCTCTTTTGCTGCTCAGGTTTTGTTCTGACTAATATGTATGATTACAATTAGAGCAGATTTATGCCTTCTACAATTTGGGTAGTCTCATTCAACCAAAGCACAGTACTCTGAAAAAGTAATAAAAATTAAAAAGAAATGCTACAGGTACACTCACAAGTCTAGTAAAAATATGAAGAACTGTTTTAAAGAGTAGTCTGTACAAGCCTGAGTACCAAAGTAAGGATGAAGAAGCATCCTCGGCTCAGTTTAAACACAAGTCCCTATCCGTGCAGTCATACTATTCAGCAAAATATTTTTACATGTATCCCATAGGTTGCCATATTACTCGGTGCTGGCAGTAAGACACATTTTAGTTTTATTTTATTGGGAAAATGCTGAGGCCTTTGACAGCTATTTTTCCTAAAGCTTTATTCCAAACCCACTGTCACAAAACTGTATGAAAGGCTATTACATAACTGCTGTTACTTCTCCGAAGAGGTCTAAACGTTTGTTGTCTTCAGTAAAATCCAAGTAACATGGCATGGCTTTATTTCACTGTAAAATTTCACTTCCACATGTGGAAGACCTAAATGAAAGTTTTTCTCTTGGATTATTAGCACAGGACAGATGCAGCCCCAGGTGCTATTCCATAGAGATTTTGACTAGTGGCTTGCAATGACGTATGGTCTGTTTCTCTCTGAGGCCTTGGGAAAGAGCATGGGAGAGTTTATGTATATGGCTACTAGAATTAACAGGTTGAAAATTTTATTGCTCAAATGAAGAAGTTACTTCCTCACTGAAATGGAGATTACAGTCATTATTGTACCTTCAGGTGCGTGGCAGTGATGTTGTTACAGATGCAATAGGCTAAGTGAACAATTTGCATGAAGACTATTGTTCATATTTCGAACTTCAAGAAATGCTTGTGCACAGGGAAGAGAAGTTTTAGCACAAAATTCATGCACTAAAATAGAGGCAGGCCTGATAAAGACTTTGTGGCTTACAGTTGGTTGGGGCACAGTTGCCTAATATTAAAAAATAATTGAGGAGAGGGTGAAGGCCTCATCTTGTGATCCCTATAAGAGAATTACCCTACCATGCAACCAAAGTATTAGATGTCACATTACAGATCCCCAAGAACCACTGCAACACTGGCTCTGTGTAACATGGCTTCGTTGTGCACATGTGCTCAGGCAGGTGGCTGGTGCTGCACACTGGCCTCCCCGAGAGCCGCACACGGTTGGATTACGAGCGGAGAACTCATCATTCGAGCAGAAAACCTGTCTCCCTACTGTACTGCCATATGCCTTTGAGTAGTTTTAATTACTATTTGATAGATACTTCATATCTATCCAAATCAAAGAACAAAAACATCTTTCACGTAAAAACCCAACCTATGACAGACCTTGCATTAGTTAATGTTTGCTTTCTAATCTATACAGTGAAGCAGAGAGGGAGTTAACACTATAAACCTCATGATTTTGGGTTTTGTTAAAGTGCATGCATAGCAATAGAAATGTCAGTTGCAACATAAAACTGTTTAATTAAACTATTTATTTTTCTAGTCTTTTTTTTTAATCATACTCTTCTGTACCAAGTCTTATGTTAAGATTTGGTTTATAAAAGTATATTTGTCATTATCAAGTTTTCTAAATTAAAGCTGAAGTAAGCACTTCAAATTAAATGTATTTTTTCCAACTGACTTACCTTTCTGTTCACACTTCCTTGCTCGCTTAATGCTCAGCAAAACCCAACAATTTGAGCCTTTGTACCTGAATCTCACTGGATTATTAACTGTGAAGTTTGTATACTGTCAGGTGAAAGGAGGATTTGCTGCTTTCCAGCATGAGCAGAAGTCTTCTCACATGACTGCAGCTCAAGCAAGAAGTGAAAGTGCCCTCAGAGATGAGGACAGCTGCTCTCCTTGTAACTCCATTTTACAAAACCAAACAGAAGAAATTCAGAAATTCCTGAATTTGGAGAGACTTCATTCAGCAAGAAAAAGAAAATACGAAGGCAGCCCGTGAAGATCAGTGGCAGCAGACAAAAAGCATGTCTTTTAGACACAGATAAATCTCTTACATAAAACAGATTTGTAGAGGTATTCCTATAGAATATGGTAGATATGCACTGTGCTATCACGTTTAATACAGCGTATAGACTTTTTTCCAGTTCAAAAATTAATACAATCCTTACTAGTAACATTAGTTCTCTGTTTCTGCAATCAAATCTGAGTTGTTATGCGTTCTGTCCAAAGTTAAAAAGTTGACAAGTTAATGTTTTAATAACGACTAAGCAATATTAAATGATGACTTAAGAGTACCCTCCTCCTGCTCCTCAGAACTCAGAAGTTTTGGCTGAAATACTTCAATTTGGTTTCTCTGTCAGACTGCTCACTCAGTTTTCAAGCAAAATCAGCCGCAACTGTTTCAAAACACAACAGTTTCTACAAGCATTTACAACAACTTTCAGCAGTTCTAAGTGGCAGGAGAACAGGAAAATCTTCTGATTACCTTCACTGCCAAATTATTTAAATGTATCTGTTGTAGTTGATTCTGTACCGACGACGTCCCCCCTTTCAACACTAGAGCATCAGGTACGATTTACAAAGGTAAGGCAGCAGATCTGGCTTCATAAAGCTTCACTTCTGACTGGTTCACATTTTCCCTCCCTTAGTATATATGGGAAATTTTCCCTTACTCTACGATTACTTGCAATATTATTTTTCTGATCTCTCTCCCTTCCTCCCCACACCTCCTGCAAAGAAAGATCCTCATATTGTAAAGTTAAACAAGAACAAAAGAAGCATAACCAATATTGCTGTTTGGTGTTGCTAATTATGTAAGAAAATTCAACCGAAGATATTTTCCCATGTTGGTTTTATTGCTTTTTTTTGTGTTGCAATTTAGAATATTTAGCTTCTTTAAACCAATTGCATACATTTTGGAAACATTCACAAATTGTTGAAGTTTTTATTAAATCTCATCTATAGTGACATTACTAGGTCAAAAAAAAATTTTTAGGTGTCTGAGAGACTGAGGAGACTGTTTTTCACTTGATTCAAATTTTGTTTCCAGGTGTTTAGAGTGTCATACAATTGCTGCCATTGCTGCTTTCCAAAAGTCCGATGTGTGCTGTGACTAGAGAAGTAAAACAAAATTGGAAGATGATTACTAGATGCCATGCCCACCTAATAATTCTTTTGTAGCATTACTTTACTCTCACGAGTGAACAGGAAAATTTTCTCTATATAAAAGGGCTTCTCTTTATCAGTTAAAGAATTCTGTAGCCTTCCCAAATATTTAAAGCAACAACAGCCATTAGTATTCTTGTCACTATTAGGTCATTAAATGAAATGTGCTGGAAAATAGGACTCTTTCATTAAATAAGCTAATCACATTCAGTGTGAGCTTTAATAAAATTATGATAAATAGCAACTATTTAACTACCAGCAACTGATAGGAACAATAGCTTGCTTCTAGTTAAAATATTCTACAAATGTACGTGAAATAATTAGAACACACTAAGTTCTGCAAAATGCTATGAAGAATTAAGTCTTACCTGACAACTACTTTCCTCTGTGTCTGATCTATTTTGCAGTATACCATCTTTGTCTTTACAGCTGCAAAAAAGCAATGCTGGTTTGAGCAATATTTTCAAGATAGTGCAAAGGTATTAAACCACATAAGACCTGTTCAAAATTAGATCAATACAAACATAAAAACACAGCAGTTCACTTAATATTGTTTTGCTGTTGGTTTTAACAGTCTAGTAGGCAGAAAAGCAAAATGATGTAACAAGATGAAGGTCATGCATGAATCCTAGTGTTTGGCACCAATCTATTAAAGCAATATCCTGTACAGTTTTTATTAACTTCTCTCCCCTACAAACACATCCTGTTTTAATGACAGCAAACAAAACCAGATGACAAATTAAACCTGCAAACAATTTATTAGTTCTATAAAGAATTATATGAAATACAGTTCCCGTCACCGAAAAAACAAACACTGTTTAGAAGACAACTGTTAGGCATCTCTTTAAGGATGAGGTTTCACAGACTACATCTTGTAACAAACACAGAAATCAAAAACGAGTATTCTTCTGAATACTTAACATTAGTTTAGAAGACTATTAAAGGAATTGTTCATTAGCATTGTGTAAGGTACGGTATGACAGTTCTTACCATCAATAACAAATGCTTCTACATCATCAACTCCAATCTGAAGTTCCTGTTGCATCGTGTCAAATGATATTTCTTTATTCTCTACAGCCATTCCCATGAAAGTGAGTAGCCTCATTTTTGCCATATTGTGTTCATGCAACAAGCCTGTGTAAAAGCGTTGATGGTTTATGGATATGAATTATAATTCAGTAATGCATTAAATTGTTTTTAATGTTATTTTTACGTATATGTGCTTCCAATAATTTAAAATTTATTTCACATCAAAATATTCCACCTGTCCTTATCAACATTTTTTGAGGTAAAACGTTAATTCCTGCACCTTCCTTGTGCTTTGCTAAAATAACTACTGTAGTTGTGAATTCATCAAGACTCAGTCATTGTCACGAAAAGGTAATAAATATCTACAAAAATTTTTTAGAGAGTAAAAACATCACCTTAACAGAATTTTAGGTGGGGAGGGTGCAGTTGAATGTTTCAGTTGCGTCTTTTGGAAGAACAGCAATGCAACAGTACATGGAAAACACGTGACTTGTAATGTCAAAGCCTCCTTACAGCCTCACTGCTCATTCTCATGTAGTTGCTTGAAAATAAACCCCTCTCAGTCGTGGTTTAGCAATATAACATTTTTGTACAGAAGAATGTGTTCTGGCACCAAATTAACTGTTCATACCACAGTAAAAAAGCATGGCTGAGTCACGTGTATGCTTACAGCATCTAGCATGGCAAAAAAAGTGCTCTTCAGGAATAGAGGAAGAGATATGAAAAGTTAGATTAGGTCTTTCACATGGTTGTGTGAATGGCAACACGACGACTTGAGCCAAGCGCTTGCGCATCTAGCTCAGAGACTGTCTTCCTGAAAAAAAGTCTAGGGCAACAAAGTTGAGACATGCAGATGGACCCAGGCATTTCTTAACCCGAGTTCTGTGAGGCACCAAATAAGATTCAGTGGTAGTTTCTTTAAAATGAATGTCAATCGTTTTGTTTTGGAATGACATTATAAACATTCATGTTGCTTCAGTAAATACTGAAGTTTGGAATTTATAACATCCATACACTAACAGGAAAGCACATTAGTGCAGGACATCATGTTGTGTTAATTACCTATAATTATGATGCAGGCTCCCTATTTGGCACTGATTCAACAAAAACGCGATCACCATAATTCAGATGAATGAGGAGCACCAGCAACTATACCTAACTGGGCTTAATGGAACTCTACAAGCATCAAAAAAATCAATTAGCACACATTAACCCTAATTAACAAATGCAAATGAGATACTGATTAACTTTCCGAAAAAGACTGCTGATAATACCAGATTAACTGTGGACATGTTAGGGCGATTCAGTTGACACAGATAATGCTACTGCTGGCCTAAGTTGTCAGCATTAATAAAACAACAAATTGTAACAAACTGATGCCACCTGTAGGAGCCTTCCTCACTGCACAGCTTTCATAGACTGGTTTCAGGAGGTCCTCATCCAGGAAAAGCTGGAGCTAAAGCTGATGCTGTACTGTCACTGAAATCCTATTACTAATATCCTTTATTTTAAAGCTCAATATCTTGGCAAGTTATTAAAAAACCCACAAAAATCTTTAAAGCATGGTTAAAAATCTATTTACTTTGGGGAACAGATCACAGGTGTTCTGAAGAATTTCTGAATGCCTCATCTAGTAATTGTAGTGTTTTCTATACCAATCTGCCCTAGTTTTTCAAAGGCATGGCTGACACACTCAGACCACGTTCCTCGCATCCTGGTCTGCGCTGCCTCAGAACCTCTACCCTGTCCACTGCTCAAAGACATCCCCATTTCCTGAGTATACCTGAAAGCCGGTGAGAGATCAAGATAACCGGAAGACTGTCTTTCAAAACAGTTACACAGATATTTAAGGATTTTACTAATAATATGTGAATCTGTGGACAAATAACTAACAGATAAGCCATTATCAATACATAAAAACAATTACAATAAAGAACCACTTTCCCCTAAGAAAAAAAGCATAAGATGTCTGCACAACTCATGTTCAAATACACAGGACAAAAGGCATGCTTATGCTATATACACCTTTACAAACTACCAAAAACTTACTGCTAATTTTAGCCACGAAAAATCACATGGATATTTCCATCATTTTAATACCCGAAGTACCAGCATTTTAAAGCTTTGAGGGTAATTATTCTCAGAATTATACCACACTCCATTAAACAAAATAATGCATGCGTTAAAAGGCTGCATTAAACTCTGTTTAAGCAAAACCGTGCCTTTCCTCAAATGCATTCAGCCAGTGTTCAGGTGTCATTTCAAAATCAAAGTTATAAAAAAAAAAATCTGATTTTTATGGAAACATTTATTCATTACCAATATGTCAGAACCTTAATGCAGTAATAAAAAAATCTGCATCATTGAGCAATTTCTGCATTGTCACTGACCCCTGTCCTAAAAAGCTGGAATATAAAAAACGTAATTTTAATGCATGCAATAGCTTATGAACCAGTGCTCCTTTGAAACAGTCAATTACACATCAACGGGGGAGTGTCAAAGTGTTAATTACTACTCCTTTTTTCCACAGTGTGTAAATAAAGAGGGTGCTGACATTAACATTCCATCACACTGCTTCATGTGATGAAACAAATTAACTGGGACAGAGTGTGGCTTGCTAGGTCTAATGCATCAGCACATGCAGACACACACTCACACTATTTGCATGTTTTATCTTGCCATTCAGGAGAAGTATTTGCTGTTAAAAAGTTGTTAATCATAAAAAAAAAATTGTACCATATTTATACAAGCTGCTGGCTTACTCGCTCAAGTTGTGATCTCTGGCCTAGCCTAGAGTGTCAGTGCGTTAAAACTCCCCTCCCGATAGGTTTAAGAGAATAGAAGTGGGGAAAATCACAGTTCTCTTCCAAACCCATCAACCAGCTTGTCCTAGTAGAACAAAGCACAGTTAGGTGGTCCCTTTACGATCCAACAGTGGTGTCAGAGCCTACAAACTCTAATCCCGTCTTAAAAATTCCTATTAAATTTCCTTGGCTTCACTATATGGGTCCTAACTGAAGCCCTTTGTGGTTTCCGTATCTTAAGCCACAGAAGTAGTCAGAAACATAGTGATCTGAAAACTTACCAAGGGAGTCAATGAAGTCTTTGTTGTTCTGATAAAACTTGACATAGGATGCTAGTTTAGCACTTACAAAAATTGTCAAAAGCTAGAAGATGGAAAACAAATATAAGAACAGTTTAAATATTATCTACATTTCCCCTCCCTGCAGACTGGACAGATACATATAAATATATGTATCAGCTATATATATATAGGTATTGAACAGAAAAATTAACCATTAAGAGCTAAAATTCTGTTTTCTGTCAATAGCTGAGGGCAATCTGTGCTGAGCTTACGGCCTCTTCTCAGACTTTAGAGGCACTTTTGCTGCAGAACTCGTGAGGGCAGGACTTGTAACTCTGAGTTTCTGAAATTTCTAAAGGGAAACATTTCACATGTAATGTTTTAATTTTCTAATTCTAAAAGCATTAAAAGAAACAGTACATTGCAGCTCAATATTACTGACATAGATTACTATTCATTTTAGAACACACTTATAAAACAAGGTACTCCACAGATATCAAACCATCTTGCTAAAACCAAAGTTACTTACATCATGAATAAGTTCTCCTTCCAAAAATTTGACTGGTTTTAAGGCAAGAAGATGGTCAAAGAGAAAGGTATTTGGATCCTTCAATGCTCGTACAATACATCTAATTAGAAAAGGAAAATGCTTATTTTTACAGCAATACACATTTTTATGAGTAAGTGCAACTCAGTTTGCTGTTCTTTGCTTTCTAGGAAACACCCAAAGGTATTCAACTATTCTTAAATGTAAGACACGTCGCATTCCAATTTTAATCTTCATTTTACAGATGGAAAAAACAAGGAAGAGAAAGCAGTAAGTGATTTGCTCAGTATAACAAATGAAATTTGCCAGGTGGTAAGACTACAGATCACCCTACCTTTTCCATCTATGCATTTATTTCCAGCCAAACCTTCATTCCTAGAGGTATTTTAACTGTCGTCCTAAAATTTCACAGAATTAAGTTGTTTAGGAAGATTAATTGCACTTGAATACGTGACACAAAACAGAGAAAACCCCAACACCAAACACTGCAAGACCTACGATTTATCAGTTGCAGCTCCAGACTATAAACAGACCTAAAGTGTTTCTAGACCTGTAGATGAAAGCTTTTGTGCAGCGGCACATTAGAAGACTGAGCGCTACACTCGCTCTGATGGCCTAGACCACGACCCTGCCACGTAACATACACCCAGAAGAACCCAAGGTTTGCACAGATGCAGCAATCGATAAACCCTCAGTGGACGTGTTCTTTCAGATGTAAAAGGCCTCAGATTGCTGTAGGGCAGTCACTGAAGTTTTCATTTATGCACAGACACTTTAATTTTCAAAATGAGTCATCCTGATTTTCCTGCATACTCAAGTATAAACAATTCCCTTGAGAACTGTTGGTTGCACACACCTGGCAGAACTACATGACTTACTAAAAATCTAATTCCTAAGAAGAATCATGATAGGTAGAATGGCAAAATACAAGCTTTTCCTCATTTTGCCCAGTGGGGAAAATACACTGTTAAGAATCTATTACTTCCAGCTTGTCCAACAAGTAAGTTTATTTCTGTGCAGTTCACATCCTTAGTACTTGATCATAGAAAAGATGGCAAGAATTTCTTTCAAGAGCAAGTGCTATTTGAAAAGAACCCTCAAAGTCAGAGAATCAAAAAATCAGTAAGCAAAAAATCTGAAATAAAGGACGCCAATTCAAATCTGATTGCATGGTTGTTGTAAATGATGTCCTTCCCCAAGGCTGTTCTCTCTCTCAGCCGTGACCAGGAGTACACCTGTGCACTTGCACAGTGGCCTAAACCTTACCCTGCCTAGGAACAAACTTACCACAGGCTGCACAGCTCAACCCTTGACCAGGTCAGCATGCTATAGAGAAGAGGCAGAGGAAGGGCCCTCACCTGCCAGGCCATTCGATACTCTTTGTAGTAAGGCGATCAACATCATTTAGCAATTGAGAAAAAGCTACTTTTAAGGAAAGCGGGATGTCAGTATTACCTGTGAGCATCAACTCTAGCCTGGGAAGCATTGTCCTCTGTGTAACTTCCCAGTAGTTCCACCATTACTTTTGCTGCAGTGTCACTATAGAAGAAAAATAAAGTTACCTCAGGATTGCTGAAAAAATAATTCAAACAAGACACTCAAATATTTAAATAATTCCATTTTGATGTTATAGGTCAAATTAAATTACACTTGAAAAAGATGTAGATGATCCATTTTAATTCTAGTGAGGAGAACAAATTAACTAGATGTATTCTTTCAATTCTTGTTCTACAAAATGTTTATCTTCACCCTTCATTTCATTCTCTTAAATTGATAAATTGTCTGCTGGCTATGGAAAAAGCTTTCTGCGCTAGGAACAGCTTTATATGGTTCACTAGAATGCTCTTCTTATGCACATCTGGATTTAATCACTGCAGAATAAGTAGCACTGCAAAGTTTATTTCAAATGTAAAATGGCATATCTTAAAGAATATTTATGGTCAGGAAAGTCACTGTAAAAAAGCTGCCTTTTCTTCTTTCACAGATTCTTCAAGCGTTGAGATTGAGAGCTGCTCATTTTACTGATGAAGTTAAGCAGTCAGCAATTAGATAGGCTGAGGCTGCTGTGAAGCAAGTAGCATCCAACATTGCTGTGACAGACAGCCTTTAGAAAAGCAACTCATTCTAAGAAATCGGAGTAAACCTACACCTTGTCTACCCAGATTATTTTGTAAACAACGTTACCGCAGACCAGCTGTGAGACCATCACTGTGTCATTTTAACAAATTTTTATTTATTTTCACGTAACAGTTCTTACTGCTAGTGAGGCCAGCAACTACTGATGCTTTTTACAAAATTTCCAGCAAAAATATACACACTGAATATGCTGTGACACAAAAATCCATTTCCTATTTCTCTTGGAATTCTTGTTAACTATGAGAAGGCTGTGACAGTTCTTCCATGCAGAGAATAGCTTTTGCTGATGCCATCTTACTACTTCCTCTGAACAGGATAGGGTGTGGGTATAGATACAACCAAACCTCGACAATGAGAGTGTGTGCTTTGCAGAAAGCTCTCATGCACATACAGACTGGCAACTGCTTTACTGAGAGGTGCTTTCTCAGTGGACGGGAGGAAGGTTGGACACAACTCTCCAGAGTACAGTGAGTTATAATGTAAAGCTAAGCTCTTCCTTCAAAGTAGCTCAATTCCAGGCACAGCAAATTTCCCCACATGGTCTGACTGACCTACAACACTTCCTTAAAAGAAAAAACTGTGCAAGAATAAAGTTTCAATTTGCTTTAACTGCTTAAGTTAATGGCATAAATCGCACAGAGGAGGAACAAGCCGACACAACGCTCCCTACATACTGTACCGCGATACGGGTTTAGCTGGTATCAAAGCACAGGCCTGAATGGTTTTTGTAGTACAGCGGCACTATCTTTGTACAGGTGTTTATTTTAAATCTCACAGTACTGCTATTTGACCACTTCTCTATAGGGTGAAGTTTTGTGCTCCTAAAGAATTTACCAGATCTCATAGATGTGCAGTACAAATACTAAAACGTCATGGGCAGCAAGCAACACCATTTACCTGAGCAAAGAGAGTTTGTGCTCAAGGCAGGGGAATTTTCTATAGGTCACAGCCGGTATTCCAGAACTCTGTTCAGGGGTGTAAACTTGAATGAAACATTTGCTTTAAGAATCCAGCATTAAGGAGGTCAGCTTATGTTTTGTTATGGCAACTAATTCTGGTGTGTGGAGGAACTGATAGCTCTGTGTCAGTGAAGCAAAATTAATTTAGACAGCTTTATATATTAGAGAACTATTCGCATGTGAATCAGTCTATGACAGACTATGATTTTTGCACTGGTGAAATTTTATCAACACTAGATCTTTTAGTGAAGACAAAGCACCAGTTTAATACAGGACTGATACTATATAGACATTCAAATAAGGGGCTCAGCTGGTGTGCTATTCAATCTAACTATACAAGTCCCCTTATTTAATATAAACTTCCAGCAGTTTTCCTTATACACTTCAGAACTCTTACAGATTTCTGGAACTTTTCCTTTCCTCCCCCTTCCCTTCAGAGCAAAAATTGAAAACTACAAACTTAACTAATTTCAAACAGTATTTGCTATCCCATAAACACTTTTTTCTTTTTTTTTTTATTTTATTTTTTTGAAGGGGGAAGAGTGGAATCTTTCACCTGTATTTCTAGGAAATATCAGAATGCCACAAGACAATTCCGTGCAAACTCTCTGTGCTAAATTCTTGTGAGCCTCAGCAAATACAGCAGACCTTTTTATCTTATTCATTCTATTCAGTGTCAGATTACTACCGTAAATTACGATGTTTAAAGCAGTAATACAGATCACTATTTTACCAAAGCTCATTGCTTAATGTGTATCTCACCTAAGATGCAAATTGAACATTTTTTCTAGCAAGACAGCTTGCACAAGTACTCTTGGCTCCACTTGCCAGTCTAGATGCGTAACTTGACAAAAAGCCAGTGAGAATTGAAGAGCGGTGGTAGGTAAAAGGAAGAAAAAAAATACAGAGTATTCAGAGACTTGGTAAGATGTTGGAATCAAGTCCCTTTACATTACATGATATTAAATGGCATTAAAATTAAATGAAACAATTATTTTGCAGATGCCTGACATGCTGAGCTTTTTGCTACAGGTATTAATAACCAGACTTGCCAGACCTGTCTGAATGTAAACCTGGTCAGGACTAATCCCACTCTGAATCCTGCCACGCCAATGGCAGAGACCAGCTGTAAGCTGGCACCTGGCACAATATTCAGGGCCTCACAGCAGGACTCAACTCTCTGGCTCCATGCAGGCCATGCAAATCTGTAAAACTCCACCTATAACTAGAAAAGGAAACAGGTTGGTTACCTTGCAGTTTCATACCAACACAGCTAGGAAAATGCTGAAGACTAAAGCAGCTCAGGAACAAAACTCTACTGCAGAACCTTTATGGCAGGGAGCACAAGCAGCAGAGAAAGTACCTCATCTCCTGCAAAGTTCAGCTACCAAATACAGCTCTCAGAAACAAGCTGCATCAGCCATCTGTTTTCCAGCCACCACCACCAATTTTTCTTCAGTTGATCATGGGAAAGATAAAATCCCTCTTCAAAGAGATCAAGATGATTTTTATCATCAGAAAGAAGAAACTTCAACTAGAAAGTGACTGGAAAAGATTTGATAAAACAAGCTTTCACTTCTCACTGCAGGAAAAGGAACACCACAGAGAGCATCTGCATGATCTACTTTGCATGAGCTACCAGTATGTTCACTTCCAAGTTACTGGGGAGAAGTCTATTAGCCATGAGGAACCATCTCTTCTGCCACACTGAGTGAAGGTGAAACATAGAACAAAGAAAAAAAAAAAAATCATCTTCAATGATATATTCTCTTCCCTTGATTATAAATCCACACAGTAACTGAGGTATGATTTTTATGACTCATTTTTCAGTTCCCACTTATCTTCCCATACTGCTCAATAGAGCAACATTCCTGAGTCCTAAAGCTGGAATGCTGCTGTGAGTTTCCCATACTATTGCAAATACTGCCCACTGATCCAGGAGAGTGAACCAGGTCAAAGGTGCTGGGGTCACTTCTTGTTTTCTTTTCTGAAGAGAAGTGTAAGCGCTCTGAAAAATTGCTCTGTTCAGTGCAAAGCTTGTTGCAACAGATGGTAAGGACACTGAGTGCAGGAGTAATATATTACAGGGTCTGTGGAAGTTTTTAATGCCTAACTTAAAAATACCACCTATTATTAGGAAGCAAAAACCATTTGGTAGCAAGGGTACTGGTAGCACTGGAAACAAAAATTAGAAGTTTAATCCACAGATTTGGTAACAAGACTAGCTAATAATAGTTAGCTATTAAGTGTGGGAATTAAGCTAGTTAAAATCTGTCAATAAATCAATAAGGTGAGAAGTTTTAAAAGAGTAGGAGCATTACAGAGTACCAATGGAATATACCTGAAACAAAGTAAGCACTAAGCCACATATAAGATCTCTGATGACCATTTCTGAAATTATTTTGACCCTCTGAGATCCATCATCCAGTACTATCAATGCAAAAGCATTTTAATGTTAGTAACAGGAAAAGGAATTCCCAATCATGTTGTAGCTCACAGTGTAACTACTCCACAAGGATTAATCATCCCTAAATTGAAGTTAGCTAAAAATGATCCTGCTATGCTGATGCAACATTTCCAGGCTACAATTTCACCAGGCCAGAATAAGCTAACTCTCCTGCCAGAAGAAACTCTCCTCCTCCTTTGACAGCCCCATACTTGCCTTTTTTTTTTGCCTGGCAAGGTCACCCCCCTAGTCCAATCCACCGTGCAGTTGCACAAATGCCTACACCAGCACAAGCACACCCAGGTACTGGTAGCTGGAGGGGACAGCACAGGAATGGGGGGCACAGGACAGAATCACTTTCTTCTGCAGCAGTACAAGGTTATGCAAACGTAGAAAATGCAAGTGCAGTTCTGCTACCAGTGTAGGTCAGCAGTGCAGAGGTCCTGGTGCTGCCTCACTATGAAAATTTAAAACAAAACAAAACAAAAACCCTTAGAAACTAACTCAGAAAACAGAGTGAAAGGCAAGGGCGGGGAGATGCAACGCACACACACCCCACACGCATTCCAAACTACAGCAGGGACAGTCTAGATAGGCTGAAACTGTTGTGGAACTACATGCTGAAACTACTTCTGGATACCAGCCCATCTCAATAGCCCTGGCCGAGACAGCCAATATACCATATCACATCTGTAAGATAAACTGATGACAGCTCTCAGTTAAGACTTGCATTAATTTACAGGCACGATACACAGAGGATTACTTTACATGCCAGAAGACACTGGTCTGCCAAGTTTGTTAGATCAAAGATGCTTCTTATGATCCAGGATAATAATTTTAAATGGCCAAGCAGGTATTCTGTGGACATTAATTTCCACAACTAGCAGAAAGCTCTGTCCTAAAGGTAATGTTTACACAAAAAGACTGATTCTGTTAACTGTGATTGATAAGCCTCCCCACATCATTAAATAAGAGATAGCACTACCATGCACTAAAATGTCAAAAGTGAAATTAAATAATAAACTTGGCATAATGCTACAATGCTCAAAGATTAATATTTATAGAAAGGAATAGTTTTATTTTGGGAGTCTGTGGTTTGCAGCTAATTCACCACTAACATTCCAATACTTGGAAACACCAGTTTAATGTAAGAATGCTTAAAAACATAGCAAGAAAAAAAAAACCAGGTATATTTGGATTGAATTATCAGTACAGATTAATTTTAAAAGTGCTGTGAGGAATACCTTCCCTACAGATCACTTACAATACATCAACTTAAAATAGACTGTCTACTCCTTGTCTTTTGTACCTTTTTTTGCAGTCTACTAGGACATCGTACAGCAGCCTCAGAAGAGTGTGCTTTTTCTCTGTGCCCAGGTTCCAGTCAGAAATCCATTTTCGGACCTAGGTAGAATAGAAGTGAAAAAGAAGCATTGGCAAAAAGACTAAAATAAAACAAAACATTTCATTTTCTCTCAAGCAGAAAAGGATTGAAAAGATCTTGCACAGAGAGTTCTCCTTTGGGTCCTCTGACTCTCAGGCTCCCCAAGCAGAACCTGGAAGTTTTCCCATGAGAAGCCAAAAGTCCGTGCTCTCCATGTTATTTCCTAAATAAGGATGAGTGATTCTAATACACTCTGATTCTAGAGCAAGGGGTGAGAACTTGATGCCTCACTCCTGATCAAAGCTTCTCACTTTCATTACTATCACAGGAATCAAACAGACACACCTAACTCCGTTCAGCATCAGAAACGGAAAATAAACAGCAGCCTGATTTAAATTCTGTAGACAGACCCTTAAAAGATTAGAAGTTCTGTATTCTGCATTTCTTATTTCACTAGGCTCTGGCAATTTGTAACAGGGAGAGACAGCCTGTGTCAACTTTGACTAGTACTTAGTGAGATGCAGCACAGTTAATGCAAAGCTGTAACTTGAAGCACCATATGAATTACCTGATCTAGTTCAGTTGGAATGTACTGGATGGCACCACATGACGAGGCCACTTTAAGAAGGCTGCAGTACACTGTGTACCTCACAGGAGTGTTCTTATCCATGCCGTGGAAGAGGTTGCTCAGTCTAAACCACAAAAAAATGAGTTAAAGAGGTTTCAGAAAACATTACTGGAGTGCACGGAAACATTTCTATTAAGATGTGTGCTAGTACACACAAAGCACCTGGTGGCACCTTACGTCTGCAATGAACTGTAACAGCTTCCAATTTTGTAACAGTTTTCAGCAAAGCCGCCGAAAACTCTATGCATTTTAATTTTGTAATACCCAAGCAAAGAAAGTATATTGGTACTTCTGTTTTACGATAGGGAAAAAGAAGGTAAAAAAGAGTGCTTCCTGCAACAGATACATATCTTGACAGACACGCCGTGCTTTGAACTAAACACAAACCAATGCAAGATATCGTTGTCTCACTTTCCTCTGTGCCATACTTACAGCTGCAATCTAAGAGATGGGCGCTCTCCTTCCCGAAATTTTACTAACTTCTCACACAGGTTTTCAATCAGTGCTTCTTGTTTGTCAGGTTCCAGGATAAGAAGCAAAGAAACTACGCTGTTCATTACGCTCTCAACATCTGCACAAAACAAAACGTGCAGCTGTTTAGAACCGCAAGCAGCAATCAGCCGTAGCTATTTAGTGCTGGAGAGCTACTTCTGGCATGAATGATTATTTTGTATCAGCAAGAATTGTACAAGAAAGAAAATGCCAAGATAACCAATCTGGATATTCATCACAATATATCAGAGATTTGGCTCATGTCGTCTTTCATCAACACACCTCCATGTAAAGCAAGAACTGCCACTCTTAAGGCCAAACCAGAATTTGGAATTTGGTATGACGCTTGCTCTGAGTTCTCTCTTCACACATAACAGAAGTAGGAGGAAGTTCAGATTTTGGGCTTAAAAAACCCAGTGGCTTCCTCCTGCACATCCAGACAGCTGCCCCACAGTTCTGAAGTGAGAAGAGTAACGCCTTGTGCTCAAGTACAGTAAAATATTTCACCAGCAGCACATGGGAAACTCAGACCACAGGGAAAATGCCTACAAGAACAAAGTATATTCAAAAGCCTCCTCAGCTCCTGTTTTAAGTGTGGCGCTACATCCTTTCTAAACAGGCCCAGACAGGTTTTGTGTGTTCCTTTCAGAGTCTGCCCAAATGTCAGCTATGCAAAGAATAAGAAAAAAATTCATTACATATGGAAGATATTATTTATTCCCCAAGATTACACCTGAACATCAAAAAGCAGAACAATAAGCTTCTCCACTATTTCATGCTCGTTTGCCTACAGTAGAAGGCAACATGAAAAATAATCTTAAGTACTCCTTTGTAGATGAACCATACATTCTTTCAAACAACACATATTACTCATATTAGCAATCGATTATTTACATTTAAAAGTTCTAAATGGAATTTTCATATTGGCACAGAGCACAGCAGGCACAGAAAGATCATTTAAGGCAACTGCAGCATTACCAGTGTCACTAAAAACATATTAGTGCAGTGGCTAAGGACCTACGGCCCCAACTCAATGAGAGTTACTGACTACTGAAAGTCCTAGTGTTTTCACACAATATTAATCAATTAATATTTAGACCTGAAAACTTCCATTTACAGGTGTCTAGTCTTAATTTTTGTTGATCTGCAGCATCACAGCCATTAACTGACAGTCTTATTTTTATCATACTTTTTTTTTCAGAGGGAAAACCTGTTTTATATATAACTTGCTGTGCCCTCATTAATTAGCACAGTCTAGCTCGATTTCTGACTTCTTTAAAGGGTGATGGATGCTTGGAGAAGGGAGGGGTAGAGTACATCCAGATTTTACGTGGTCATGATGGAAATAAGCGCTTTCAGTTTTATAAGGATGCATGCGATAACATGCAAGCCATGCAACGTACCTCTAAATTCTGCAACTGTCACTGTTTAAAAACACTGATGGCTATACATTTAGCAAAACTGACAAGACTTAAAGATGCAAACCTTTGTCATCCTCTTTCAGGCAGACATCACAAACTTCAATAATCTGTGCCAAGTCCACGTGAAGTCCACCTTCAGCGTTTTCTTCAGAGATTTCCGCTCCTTTGGATTTCAGGTAAGCTCGAAGTTCTGCAGCCTTAAAAAACCCCAATACACACAATACAAGACACTTGTGGACAGTGAAGTCAAAGTAATTTAAATCTCCTACAGAGTTTTGTTCTGCAACCACTCCTCCGCCTGTGCCACCCACTCTCACCAGCTCTTGCTTCTCCTTACTGCCCTGTAGCCTACAATGCTCCTTATCCCACACTTCAGCATCTGACCCAAATATTATCAACTCAGCACACATGCTGCGGCTGGTTCACCATCAGCTCAAGAGATCCACACAACTGTTGAGCTTTCTCACAGCAGGAACATGTCACTTACAGCCGCTGGCTGGAGGAGAGCAGGCCTAGTGAGTTTTTGTGAAAAAGATGCTTTCTTCTCATGCATTTTTATTATCTTTTACTCCCTTTGAAAACTTCAGGCTAAACAATAAAACTATTCAGTTGCTCCTTCACCAGAAAAGAAAAGGGGTATAAACAAAACCACCTTAGAGAAAGCAGAACTTACAGTCTTTGCACAAGTTAAAGACAGTTCCCAACATAACCCTATGACCTGCCCTGTCTTGTTAGGATTTGAGCCTACACCAGGAAAATACCTTTTCCCTAGTGACTGGCCTACGCGTTACCTTTAGAATCCATGGTTTCGGCAGCAGAACCATAACCCTTAGAGACCACACAACTTTTGGCAGGGGGGAACTCTGGCCAGGACGCTGCTGTAATTTACACCAAGTTCAGTGTCAAATCATTATGGTACCTAAGACACAACCTATGTATCACACAGCCACATGACATGTCATATGTGTCATACAGGCATACTCTAGAACCCTTTACTGTACTGGAGATGTTTCAGACCAACTGCTTGATAGGGATTTACTGGACATTACAGCAAGCGGAAACAGGACCGGAGGCTAGCAGCTGTATGCATTTCTTGCAGACTTCCAACTGCGTATATATACACCGCTTAAAGGACGCTGGGAACAACAAACCCTGAAATTCAAAAGCAAAACGAAGAAGTAGCTCAAAGGCAGCGGCCACAGCTCCCACCTTGTAATGCCGCGAATCCTGCAAAACCAAGGCGCGTTAGTAACGCTCCCGTCCGCACCCCGACTAGCTCCCCTCTCCGAAAATAAAGAAGGCGCAGCTGAGGAGAGATGAAAACGAAGCACTGGGGAGGTGAAGAACTTTGAAGAGGATACCGCAAACATAGGTTTATCTTTCAGTTTCCAGATGCTTTAACTCTCCCGTTAAACCTCCCGATGAAACACCTCACACAGGCTTGCGGAGAGCCGGGCGGGCCCACGACGGGCAGGCTGCCTCCGGCCGGGCGGGTACCGGCACCCGCGGCCCCGCCAAGGGGACGGGACGGAGCCCCGCTCCGCCGGGCCCACCGCCCCGGACCAGCCCCCACTCCCGGGGATCGCCTCCCCGGGGCCCCGCCGCGCGCCGGCCGCTAACCTGATCCTCCTCCGTGATGTCGATAAAAGCCGGGACGCTCATGGCGGCGGAGGCTCCCGCGGCTGGGCCGAGCACGCCGCCCGCACCGGAAAGGCAGAGCGGCTTCCGGCGGCGCGCGCTTCCGCTTCCCCGCGCGCGGGGCGGGGCCGGCTGCGGCCGCTGGCCGCGAGGGGCGGGGCGGGGCCGGGCCGGGCCGGGCCGGACCGGACCGTGAGGGGCGGGAACGGCAAGAGGCGCTGCCGCCGGCGTCACTGGTTACCCCCGGTCCCCTTCCCGGCCGCTCAGGAGGGTGCGTCCCTCCAGCCCGACCCGGCACCCCCTGGTCCTTCCTCAGGCGTTGCCGGGCGGCGGCGGGCCGTGCCCGGGGGCGGCTCGGCTCGGCTCGGCTCGGCGCTGCCCAGGGCGAGGGAGGGGGGAGCAGCTGCCCACCTTCAGCCAGGGGTTCCCAGGTGCGCCGGTGCCTGTGTGCGAGAGGACCGTTGCCACCTGGAAAGAATGAGGTGGTTTTTTTTCTCTTTCCGCCCTAAAAGAAATTTTCTACTTTTCCCCTCTTAAGAGTTTAAGTTCTTACCTACTCTTTCTGCTGGAAGACTTCAAATAGTAGACTTAGTTTAGGTATGTTGGGAGCAAAACCCAGTCAGAGGTAGGAGTTCCTAACCAGGTGCCAGTAACCTGTTGCTTATGTTGTCTTAATAAATACCACCTTAGCTCATGCTCCAGTTAAAAGTAACAAATAATGACAGTTTTGCCAATGTATCCTGCATTTTTTTCAGATAAAGAGTAAGAAATTTCTAGCTCAACAGCTCTGGCCCACTGATAGGAACGCAGCTTGATTTGCCCAATCTTTCAAAGGCCAAAATGAAAGCCAGGAAAAGAAGGAGAGGGGAAAAGAAAACCACAAGCAAACTTTCATTTCCTTGTGGCTCATGCTAAGTGTTTGCTAGATATAGAAATTTAGACAACACTTAGACAGGTTCACAACTATTTGGGTTAAATATTTTCTAAAGATGTTTTATAAGAGCTGGAGTGTTTTAAGAGAAGGCTTCGTGGATGGCCTCTCACTGCTACGTAACAGTACGTAACCACTGGCTAGAATGTAATAAAGACCTTTTTATTACTCTAAAAGTCGTTGAGTAATTCAAGGTAAATATTTCTTTGGAGAAATACAGTCTGACAACCAGTAACAGAGTTTTGAACTGCCAGGAAAAGAGAGCTGAGGCGATTACACTGCTAATGAGAAAGCTGAGGCTGGCACTGTGGTGCTGTGGTTTGTGTTTATGTTAGAACGTGTGAATCATCTTGATGGTGCAGTGTTTTGTAAAGTCTTGTCCTTGATGTAAAATAACTAAATGAGATATCATTCACAGTGACTGGAGGTATTGTTTTATGCTTCAAGAGTTTAAATAAATAATCAGCAGTATGAGAAAAGCTATATTGATCTATTGACCATAGCACTGAGTGCCTTCCTAGTCCTGACAGCATTTAGCAAAAAAAGCCATTGCTCTGCTGTCAGTGAAACACTCATTTAGCCCTAATTTTACAAATGAGATTTTAGTGATAAATACAGAGACACAAAATAAAAGGAGCCTTAACAGTGATATTTGGTGTTCACAGCAGTTTGTTTTTAGAAATCATTTACACAAACTTTGGAGACTCATTGGATATTAATGGCAGCCTTGGAGTTTTCAGAGAGGTTTGCCAATAGAGTGGAAGGTAACTAGGCACTGATAATGAACTCAAAGGATGTATAGATTAAAGGATGCCACTCCAGACAGGTGCTGTGCTTAAAAAATAGCAGATGCTATTTATGTTGTCCTGGAAATTCCCTATGAAAATTTTCCATTCCTGAGTAAAACAAATCTTGATGAATTCAGCTTCACTGGCTGGAGAGTAGGAGTTCCTCCCCTTCTACAAAAACTGAAAAAACTTAGTTCTGCAGTAGAATTACTGGGCAATTTGCAGGAATTAAAGTCACAATCGCAGGCTTGGGGAATATTGTGAGCTTGCAGGACAGCCTTTGCATCCCTTGGCTCTATACTCTGAGTTTTACATAACTGTATCACAACTAACACACATAGCGTGATTCTATCCATAACCTAGTTTTGTTTTGGATCACCAGACATTTTGGGAAATGTTTCTACTATAGGTTTTATATAAAATATGTAGAAGATGTTGAAAGTGCTAGAGTTTCAACCTTTTATCAATAAAAGTTTAGTTAACTGTTAGTCACATCACCTTATTATCTTTGTACCCACCATAGTTGACAGAGATAAAAGAATCTTTTAAAAACTTACCCAAATTCCCTAAGTTAGGAAGACTGCTGTACACAAACCTCCATTTTTCCTTTTTTTTTTTTACCTACAAACCTGAACAAATAATGACCAGGCTTAGTTAATGACTCTCATAACCAGAGCAGGCACGGCCCCTGCTTCTGAGTTTCTACAGCACTGAGCACAACGAACGCAATAAAGGCCCACACTGCCTTTAATAAAGTTTGTGACTCAAATAAGTTTTGATCATCTGCATACTTGTATTACTTTTGAATCATGGTTCAACCCTTAATTTTTCTACCATCCATATCCTAGTAGCTAATTAATTTATTCTAGTTTGGGCAGTGTTTTTGAAAGAATCTCCCTACTTTAACTGATGAGGTATCTTTACTAAAAGTGTTTTTAAACAGAATATTTTAATACTGTATGTTTGATATTCTAACATCATGAATTTCATAGGTCAGCATTCTGGAATTTGTAGGTATAGAGATAGGTCTCTCCTTTGTGGGCCTGATCTGGAATGGGATCTGGGTTTTTTAGCATTTTTAAAGTGCAGATGACTTTCATCTAGTACTGCTTAATGCAGTCCTGTGAGAATAAAGGTAACTTGGCATCCAGCATGCTGGGGGAATAGGGATACACCATACATTTGATTTGCACAGATCTTTAGGAAACATTTCAGGTGCTAAAGTACGTGCCCAGTGCCAGTTTGCGTTCTGGGATATTGTGCATGGCTACAAGCTGTCGTGACTCTCCTATAGATCACATGCTCTGTCTGAGATTCCTCTGCAGATGCCTCAGATACCCCAGGGTATTCAGAGGGCCCAAGTTGCACAAGGAATTGATTCCCCACCTCAGAGTATATTTTTTTGTTTAGGTAATGCACCCACATGGAGGTTTGTCATGTATTATTCTAAATATACAAAAATAAAATAACCATTGATCACACTGGGTAGACAGGACATGACTCTCAAGAGCTCTGCTGAAATATCCACATATGGTACGTTGCATGATACTTTATTCGTCCCAGAAGAATTAAGATGATAGATGATAGCTGGGATTTGAACTTGTGCATCAGGAAGTCCACTTTGAATATAAATGGGGCAGTATGTGTTTTGTGAAACCACCAACGTAAAGACGATGCAGTGGAAGAATGGGTTTCGGTTTTATTGGGATAATGACATCTCTGTGGAAACAAGGCGATTGTTTATTTTCCTGTCTGCAGTTTGTGAAGCCAGTTTTGAAACAGGATCTGGATAGGGTTAAAGCTCTGCCTAGAGAGCCCGAGGTTGCTGTGGAGGCTGCCAGGGTGGGTGCAACCAGGGCTGGGAGCCTTGGCCAGCTGGTGCCCCGCAGCAGGCAGGTCTGCAGGGTGGGCTGGGAGCGTCACCTCAGGGACAGGCCAGCACAGGAACCCAAAGGAGGTCACTACAATGTCAGAACTGGCTAATGCGTGTATGTCTGTGTAGGTATCTATGTATGTATGTAGGTATACACATGCAGAAACATCCAGGTAAGTCTTGGCTGCTGAAGGGAAGAGATTAATTTTGATTGGCACCCACTGTCTAAAGAAGTGATACTCTGTCCTGCATGCTTTGAATGTAGTGACTGAAGAAAGCAAAGTTCTTCAGGTGACACATCTTGAAAAGCAGTCTTTACAGCGGCAGTAGCTCTTTGAAATCAACAGGCAGCTTTGGAAAATAAAGGGTTTAGGGTTGACTCTAGAAACTGATCCTCTTGTTTGAAAGCATTGACGAAACGGATCTTCTTCAATACAGAAAAGAAGCACAGACTCTATGAGCACATATTTTTCCCTCTTCAGAATTTCTTTTTCTTCTTTTTTTTTACAGTTCTCTATCTGTAGGGGTGAGATGAAAGCTGAGCTGGCTCTCTGCAAAACCAGGTAAGGATAACTGCCTTCTGCCAAAACTGGCCGATGGCATAGCTGTAGACCCCTTTCATTCCTGTAGCGCAGTACGTTTTGTGCTGAGTGCCCTCTTGAGGTCTTTAGGACACAGTGACCTGGACGAATCCCGGGTGGTGTGACTGTAGCCGAGCTGTTCGTAAGTCCTTCCTTTAAAGGTTTTTCCTCTCTTTTTTCCTCCTCTGGGAGAGATGTTCTAACCAGCCTAGACAGGCGGAACACAGTTAGGTTAGCTATTACTTTAAGTCAGAAATACGGACAACGAGTTACTCAGGAAGAGTGAAAAATAATTCAGAACTTCATCCAGAATCCCAATCAGCCGAACTAAATCTGTTTCATATTCAGGAGCTTTGATTAGCTTTATTGATATATAGAAATGTGCTTCCTACTTATGTTTCTGGGTTTTTTTTTCCTAGTTTTAGCTGGGACTAAAGGGAAAGTGCTAAAATACCCTTTGAACCTCTTCGTTCAAGACATATCAGAGATCTCAGGGGCAAGCCTGTTGTCCTTCTCTTCCAGCCAAGTTCTGTAGTCAGAGGAACTCTGGATAACTTCAGTAAGCATAGTAACTTTTGGGTGCTTATCTGGTTTTCTTCTAAACCGTTTGTAAATTCTCCACATTTGCCCACTTATTTCAATTCCCCCAACTGTACCAGTCAAAAAAAACCATACCTGCAGTTATCCTGACCAGCATGCTGCCTCCATTCAAAATATTTATTAAATATTCTGAATTTAAGAAGCAGAATTAAATATTGCATTATTATTAATAATATTGGGTTCTGACATGGAGGATTTTGCCTTTGAAAAGCCTTTAGAAATATATTTTATTTGGACTCTAGATACACTTACTTATTTTGCTGCTATTGTAGCAGGTGTTTTTCTTAACCATTTTTTTTAGGATAAATCCTAAGTTTAGAGGAAATGAGCACTCGATTATTTAAATTTCCTGAGATTAGAGGAAGAACACTTTGCCAAACAATGCCTCTTCACTTCAAAACCTCTCCCCATAAATTATGTTAGGAGATCTTATTAAAAGTCTGTAAAAATTTCCTATTAAAAATGGTTGATTGCAGTCCAGACCATCACAGCTTTTGTGCTTTCAGTGAAATACCACAGCTGTCGCAAAGAAATATATTGTGAGACAAAAGGTTTTGTTTCCTTAGTCATAAATTATTTTTGTGATATCTGAAGTAAGATAAAACTTTCACTTATGTTTGAGTGAAAGAAGATCCCAGTGATAACTTGTTCAAAAATCTATAAAAAGAATATAAGAATGTAGATCTAGATAGCAAATTAGAATCAGACTTCCTTTTTGTTTAAGGAAAGCAATTATTTTTGAAGTCAGTGAAGATTATAACCAGGGATAATAGCATAACTTTGCAAAACACAGTGCCTTTATCTCAGTGGAACCTGAAGTTTAAGCTTTCAAGTCTGACCTTTGAGAACTATACAGTAAAAACCTTTCGTGTTGGCTAGTTTTTAAACCAAAGTTAAACAATAGTAAGTAGTCTGTTTACTAATCCTTAAAAACAAAAATAGACCATTTTTTGAGATTTTAAAGAAATATGAAACAAATTGGCTTTGACCGTATTTGTTTTTCTGTTGGCAAATGAGTTTTCTGCTAAGAAATTCTGCAGAAACAGCAGCCTTTCAGAGGAAGAAGGGCTGTATGCACACTGAATAGACCCTCAAGTATTTGCTGTCAGGACTGGATTATAACTATGTTCACCCAGTCAAGAAGTAGAAGTATATTCTATGTATAACCTGTGTATGCAATGAAAATATAAAAGTACAGCTTATACACTGAAGATTACTTTGTGAAATCAGTTGCGAAATAATTTTGAATTAAAGAGAAATTAGGATATTCACCATTTGCTCATACATTGTTGCTTTATGTATAAAGGTCACATTTCTCAGTCTCCTCCCTTGCTTGTTATAGAGATTACTGAATGAAGAAAGATTGTAAGGTGCTAGAACTCAGAGTTTGAGAGACATTTTTGGTTATGTATGGAAAAATCGATCTGCTTTTTCTACCTATCAACAGTGTTTATAACTAAGTCAGTTCTCTTTACCCTGTGCCATCACAAGAATTTACTGGAATTTGTTTATATATATTTAAATCAGGAGTGTACAAAACAAAAATGCAAGATGGTCTTCTCTTCTACTGTGTAATTTAGAGAAATAGGGCATGCAGCCTTGATCCTTTAATAAGATCCATTACTACAGTCCCCTACTTTTTTTTCCTTCTGAGCAATTTTTCTTATAAATCAAAATCCATCTTTGTAATGCTCTTTTATGGCAACATGTGCTATGCGTTCTTCAGGTCAAACTTGCTCAGACTGAAAGAGCTATGAAGATAAATATCTTTAGCATAAGGTCTAAAGGAAAATAATCAAGCTTTGGGAATTATTTCCTTTGTGAGGAGGAAGATATATATTTCATGTCCCATATACCTGGGGCAGGGACAAGGTGAGTGATGTATTTGTGTTGGTGAGATCCAGGAGTTGATGCACGCCAGGGTAGATGAGGTGCCTCGGGCACACAATTACTGCTCCAGCCATTGTTGAAGGGTGTGCGGGGCACTTTTGGAATCTGGGGGGGAGTACCTAAAACCTCTGTAGTCCTCTGTACCCTGGTAGGATCTAGCTCTGTGTTCTCACTCATACTGAATGGTCTTTTACAAGTAATCCCACTGATGTCAGTGAGACTTTTCTGTAATAAAATGCTGTCTGACAAGAATATGATATCAGAATCTGGCCCTGCTTGTACTAATTCCATTTTAATGAATACTTAAATGGAGTCGTTATTAAAAAAGTCTATTTCCTAATATTCAATAAATCAAAACTATAAAATCAGTTTGCCAGTTGTTGCCACTCTAGTCAAAGCCAGTTTCTCTTGTATTGAAGAGAACAGTACACACTGTCTCCATTCAAGAGGGATTAATTGTAATACTTTTATCTGCTTCATAAGATTTATTTCTAATAATGAAGAGTAAAGAAAAGTAGGGGAGCTTTAAACATTTATTATTTTTATTGCAGCACCATATATTTATCAGATGTTTTACAAACACAGAATTTGCTTGACCGAAGAAGCTTGTTTCATGAATGAGAAACTTCAAAACAGAATTAAAAAAGCGTTATTCATTTCACTGATCATATCCATTTAATTTTGTGAGGCGGAGCCTTGGGCACTTTGTGATAATGCAGAGATACATATTAAAAACCTGCTAAGATTTTGTAGGCCAGTCATCTAATGATGATTATTAGAGCAGTAGTGCGGCGTGCTGCTGGGGAAACTACCTGACAGGAGTCACCACTGTTGTGAAACAAAGTTGGACTCTCTGTATGGCAAATGCTTTGGATTTGAGATGGTTTCTACCTACACATGGAAGAGGACTGGTCTGCTTAACTTCCATGGTGACATTCATACCAAGAAGTAGGAAGTATGCTTATGATGGTATTTGACTTTGTCACGCATTAACAAAATATAAATCAAAAGCAATGAAGAGAGGGCAAAAAAGAAACTGAAGTCATTTAAGTCAAAGATAAAGCTGCTGTTGTATTGAGAGCCCGGCAGAAAAATTCTAGCAGAGTATTATTTCCTTGAAATTTGTTAAACCTGTGAAATCTGAATGTTTCATAGGGTGGGGAATGTTCAGTTCCCTCAAGATGTTCTTCTAGACAACAGGCAAGTTTCCTGATTTTATACCTTTACATGTGCCAGGTTTCCAGAGTCTCTAGCTTTGATATAGTCCACTAGATGTCCTGATGTGGGGCCAAGGATGCCAACTCCTCCATTGCTCTGCAGCAGCCTACCAGGCTGTTTTTGTAAATTATGTATTTTCTCCAACCATAAATATTGCTCCTAAAAGGGATAATGAAATGAAGACAATATGACTTTTCAGTAATAGGTCTTCTAATGTCAGCCATTCTGTTGAAACTGTTCAATTTTCAACAGAATTAAAGATCTACACGGTATATTCTACCTCCTGCAGACTGCAGTTGTTAAAAGAAAATAAATCACTTAAACAGGGTCATGAGCAACAAAGGCCAATGTGGGTTCAAAGTTTACAGGTCTCTGCATTTATCAGGTAGAAATATGCCACATTTCACTATTTCATAAAATATCCTTTTATGAAAAAGCCATCAATCTTTGTATGTCCTACTAAAACTGATCTCTCAAATGAAAGAAATGAATGATGACACCAAATCAAGAAATCGTTTATGAGTTTATATTTTTGCAAGACCACCATGACTTTCACATACGTTTTCAATTTTGGTAAGGATGTGATTATCATGTGGATATGTTTTACTCCCACCATCTGTACTAAGGGAACTGTCAGAACTGTGTACCCTTTCTTGGGCAGTTCAGGATTTGTTCAGATTTTTTCATTAATCCACAATGGGTTTTATCCAGTGATAGTTATCATTTCTGTACATTATCTACAGATTTTCTGGGTTATATATGTATATATTAAAAAAAAATCACAAATATCAAATGCAAGTTCACATTTAAACTAAAACTGCATCTAAATGATTTAGTTATATCCCAGAGTGGGATTCCATTTCTGTGGAATGATTTTTGTGTGATTTCTGTCACACACTCTACAAAATGTCATCTTATTTACAGATTTTTTGTTATCCTTCTGGTCTCTCCTTACCATTGCCACACTTCCTCCAGGATCTCTTCAACCAACCGGACAATTTAGATACTTAAAACCAATATTGTATATTCATGCTTCAGGTATTGTAGAACTACAATACAGTGGGTTTGGGCAGGAATAATTTATGGGTTTATTTCTCATCTAGTAAAGGCAACCAAAACAACAACCAGCATGCTGCACTGTAATAAGGAAAAGTGATTTCTGTTCTGGTGTGATCTCTCTTTGTGTCTACACAAAGCAAATGAGCTTGGCCTTTCTAGGTCTCTAGTGAAAATGGATACAATACCATAAGAAGAACTTCTGAGAAAGAAATTGATGCCTGAGTTTTTAAGAGGAGCATTTTGCTCATTGTGCTCTGGAGTTCATTTGAAAAAATATCATTCTCGCACTGTTTTTTAGGAAATTTGTTTTTTTCCGGTTTGTTTAGGAATTCTCTTATTTAACTGTCTTTGATTCAGTGACAAAAATACAAAGTTGAAGAACGTTCCATGCTTCCTTTTAACTGAGAAGTTAGACTTCTAGTCAAAGAATATATGCTATGTGAACATGTATTTCTTCCTATCAACCTTCTCTTTTCTCTCCTGGGGAAAAAAAAGCAAGAAAAGAATGGAGTTTAGTTGTAATTTTGGGAAGAACCTTTAGCCGAGTCACACACAGAGTAAGTGTTTAATGTGGCATTAGCATGGTCAGAGCGCAAGCCTTGCTGCACTGTGGCTAGCATTGCTTTTTTGTAGCTTTTCTGTAGTTACAGGGTCTTGCATAGTCATTTAAAGAGCGTACTCTTGTATGAGCATGCTATGAAACACATCTTACGACACCACCAAAGACTCCAGAAAACCTTACATACAGAGCAAACAAACATCTTTCGATGAGCACTTTACGTTACAAACCAAACATATTCCCAAACCAAAATCTATCTTGTCTGAGTAGACTGAAAGGTAAACAAAACTTCCTTTTCATCTGTTGATGACTTTAAGAGAAAATATTGCTATTAGAGCAGGCAAGACAAGAAGTTCTGGATTTTAATTTTTTTTAATGAATTTCAGAAGAATGGTACTTAACTGAAATTTGAGGGCTTTTGATCCAAATGCTCCTCAAAGCATCCTGAAAAAAATTCACAGGATTCTGTAACAAGACCCTCAGGTGCCAAAATAATGCCCCCAAATCCACAAACTCAGCATGAGAGTTCAGCATGCTTTGTCTTTACCTCTCAGTACTGTACTCTAGTCTTGCAGTCATGGGCCCATGGCTGATTCACACATCAAAACATTCAAAGTAACTGGAAGAATCTGAGGCCGTGTGCATAAAGCGTAAAGAGGGTATAGCCCTGGTTGAGTAGTTGTTCATCAGTTAATGGATTATCTACCTGAAGAAAAGCAGATCAAGAACTCAGCAGCTTTAGGTGTCAAAAACAGTTTCCATTCTAAGTGGAGTGGAAGCGTTATCTTAAAGGTATCTTAGAAGCACTTTCCCTCCCTTTGACCCACAGAACATCTGTGGAAACCTTGTTACACGTCCAAGATTCGCCATTATTTTTCAAATGGCTAAGATAGTTAAATTCCATTCTGGTGACCATCTCCACTGTAAACAGTGTGTGTAATCTTAAATTTGAAGTGAAAGTCTCTAAAGAAAACTTTATTAATGTGTTCTGTAAATGCATGCAGTTTTGCAAGTGCATTAGCATGGTCACATAGGAACGTGTCATAATGTGTCATGTAGTTTGGTATGCTGCATCTGATCATGGCTTCTGGGGGATGATTTGGAGGATGATGGATGGAACTCCAGAACCCGCTGTCAGAACAAGTTGTCTGGGGAGGGCAGGGGAAAAGGAGTGGAAAGGTTCTTCCTTGTCTCTTCTCAGCCACTGTTTGACATGCCATGAAATGTGGATATAATTTCCTTCTCTAATAAAACATTGAATGTTTTTATAATCTGTCATTGATTACCAAATCATAAGGGTAAGAGATCTGTAGCTGATCCATGGAATCACACCACTTTTATAGTGCTTTCAATTATAATTTTATTAAAGAGTGAAAGATATTCTGTGAGAAGCATTGAGAAATATCTGTTCCAAAACGAGTGGGAAGCATGTCTTTACAATGTTCTAAATTACTTTTCCAACCTTAGAAAAGCCAGGGGTTCCACTAGTTAATGATGTGCTGTTACACTTTAGTTTCATTAAAAGTCACTTATAATACGGACTAAATACAGAGTGCCTGTTTTCTCTGTATCTTTCTCTCTTTCTTTAACCTCATTGTGCCTGTTCTCATTGTGCCTGTCTCTCCTCATCATACATTTCATCATTAGGCTGTGGCTCCGACGCTCTTTGTGAAAAAAAGTCCCATAAGTTGTCTTGAAGAAAAGTTTTGGAGGGTATATCCCCCTCTAAGGCACCAGAAGTGCAGAATGCTACTATTGTATAAAACTCTTGCAAAAGAGCAGAGGCATCTCTAAACCAGTGCGGCTTTCCACTTCTCAAGAATCCCTCTCACTAGGAGTTACACTGCCATTGTTTTTCTCCCTTGCTGTTTAATTCTAAGAGCACAGTGATACGTGATATGTATTTGTCTTGCTCTGCCCTCAAGGACATACTAATGTGGGTTAGAAATGCTTTCTCTAAAAGTACTCAAATGCTGGAAAGCTGTTTCTTCAGGGTAGCTGCAACCTGAGAACATCTTTTCTTAGGAAAGAGAGCACTTCAGAAACTTCTTAACCATTTAAATGCACTACTGGGTTTTGTAATTTAACTTTTTTTTTAAGTTACAGTGTATGAACTATGTATTTCAAATAAATAATGTGTAATTATAGAATCGTAGAATCATAGAATGGTTTAGGTTGGAAAGGACCTTTAGAGGTCATCTAGTCCAACCCCCCTGCAGTGAGCAGGGACATCTTCAACATAAAATCATAGAATCATAATTATCAGTTGTTTGTTTCTTTCTTTTCTGTAGAGTCAACTTTTGTGATAAATCCCAATTTTTTAAGAGCTGTCTCTTGCTTCCACAACTTAGGCATGGGTGCAACCCTTCATGTTATTCTTTTGTTGTTTTTAAGTTTACGGTATCCTGTTCTTCTTGTCTCAGAAATATCTTCAGGGAACTGCATGAACTTGTCACTGTCAAAAAGTTTGTGCTTTCACATTTACAGCTGAGTGCAAGCTTCTCTCTCCTGCCGTGCGATCACAGCAAGGTCTAAACTTACTGAAAAAGCAACAGTTTCAGATAACTATTTGAATGTGATATCTTTAATCAGACAGGATTTCATACTCTTAACTCTTTAATTAACCTCACTGTAATCCCTTCTCCGTACTCCTTCCTGCTGCATGTTTGCAAGAGTGGGAACTGATCAGAAAATACAACCCTGTAATATTTTAAAGCTCCGCTGGATTTGACAGTATTTCATTTCTTGAATCACCTGTGAAGAATTCCAAATGACAAAGCTCCTGGAAACCTCAAAGTAAAGAAACTGGCTCTACTTTTCTAAAACACTTCTAAAAAGCACATCCTAGAATTAATATAATTAAGGACTATAATATCCTTCTAGCCAAGCTTTAATGAAGGTACACAAAAATCTCAATGAATGGAAGTATGAACTTGGATCTTAGAGAAAGAAATGCTTCATGTTTGTATACTGAGGATAAGATTCGTCCTGTCTGTTTAGTGTAGGTAGATGTCTGTGTGTGATCCAGTCACAGAAACATAGCTGATGAAGAGAAATCCATGCTCGGGTCAACTTATTTAACTTGAGTTAATTGTCCACCTAAGAATGTCTACATTACTTTCAGCTCAGTGAAGGGCAGGTTGACTAACATTCAGCCCACCACAAAAAAAATGTGCAGGTTATTAGTGCTGGATAATACGATACTGACAGAGTCTCACATGCATTCCTAAAACCATGTCTCACACTATTTGTGAATTTTATGTTCCTCTGATTTAAGCAGATTTGTTTGCTGATTATTTTATGCAATACTGCAAATTAACATATTATAAGAACACTTTTCATCTGAAAAATTATGATAAGACAGGACGCAGTGCAGAAATGTGGGAAGAAGAAACACTGACACTTTTGCCATGTGCCAGGTTTTATAAATGTGTTGCTTAATACAAGGTTCAGATCTGACATTTGAATGTTAAAGTCCCATATTTAGAAGGAAGCCCATGACCGCCTTTAAATTAAAGGTCTGGCATCTTTAGTAATCACAAACAGTATAAATACCTCTTCAGTCAGTTGTCAAATGTACAAAAAATACAAAGTGACAAAGTGAGCAAACAGAAATTTCTCACTCTACTGAGAAGTAAACCATACTAGAATAATTGTCTGCACCTTTGACCATTCATCTTTAAGGAAAGCTTTGCTTATTTCTTGCTGCTACTGAACTTGATACTGTTTGTAGCAAGGCTAGACATTGAGGAGTGCTACTGGACAGGTTCAGAAGTTTAGTTCCAATGGACGTTTTCCTTTCAAATCTCATATTTGTGATGTTAACCTAATGTTCTGTGAAGTGAGCATTTTTCACAGGAAAACCACTGGGCAGAGATAATTTGCATTAGCGAGTAGCTTTGAATGCAAACGCCATAGGAAGGGATGTTCTTACGAGCTAAGAATTCTACACTCAGAGGGAGCTTTAATGGAAATAGATGGGTTTATCATTTTACCTCCTGTTAGCATTTGGCTGGATTTTGTGTCAGTTGCCTAGCATGTATTGATAGAACTTTACATGTGGTTCTCCCACTTTTCCAAATCACTGAGAAAGCTATCTGCTTAAACAGTTATTATATGGCTGTGCATGTTCAGTTGTCTGATGGTTTTGAACAAAACTAGTCAGTTATGTTGCAGTGTGTGTTAGTTTTTTAAGTGTCATGTGAAGGCTGACAGAGATCACATTTCTGCATTTTGCTGCTAGGTCCAGACCGTAGCCTCTAGAGGTAATGGATTTCTGCAGAACCTCACTGGAGCAGATCACCAAACAGTGCAGGATTTCAAGAGCTGATGCACTTTTATTGCTACAATATTCTTGTCATGAAGGTGATGGGTTTTGTATTGTGGGTTCATATATCAGTGTGGTTTTATGTCTAAAAGCTGAGCCCTGTTGGTAAGCTGGATAGCTTTTCTTTTTTTTTAAAGAGAAACTTCCCTTTTGTTCTTAGAGATGAGTTGTTTCTAAGTAATAGGCTTCTGAGTGTATAGATTTATATATGCTTTAGTGAAGAGACTAGATGCCCATGTATGCAGAACAGCTGGAGTCCAACACTGGCAACTGGAGGGAGGCTCTGCTGTTACTGAGGACTCCAGACCTGAGAAACTCCTGTGAGAAGCATCACAGATTTTAATCAGAGCATGGCTCAATCACAAGTTAGATGGGTTTGTCCAGCCAAGCCCATGGCCAATAGCAGGTTGGTCCTGCTGTTGGCAAAGTTGCATTTTGCTCTGAGGGCAGGTTATGAACTCTGGTTTGCAGTTGTGTCTCTATTCTTGGGACTGTAAGGCAAGCTGCAAGTGCTTGCTAGATGGACTGTGTCTCAGACCACCATAGCCCCAACATTGGACTATAAAACCCAGAATAATCCAGCCAACTGGATGAAATCACCTAGGATGTCTGTTTATTACTCTAAAAAATTACGTAGTTCTTCCCCCCACAACTTTTTTAAAGGAACACAATAGAAGACTGGGGTTTTATATCCCCTCTTCATTGAAGCAGAGGTTTACAGGCATGTTATAAAGTACTGGAATGTGGTTCGTATTAGATGTATATGTGCTAGTCATTTATGTATTCATTCTTTAGTGAAGCAGAGGGCATCTCTAACCCCCCTGTTACAATTATAATGATTCAACTCCATACTCAGCAGTGGTGATTCAGGTTTCCTTGTAGCTGCCTTCTAACATCTGTGGGATTTACATTTGTGTGAATGGTCCAGCATGATTTGGGAGTGACACCAGGGGTCACAGCATGGCACTGCACCAAGTAATCACAATCTCCCGTGGCCAACCAGCTCCTCCATACCCAGGAGGAGCTGGGTATTTTGGAATTCCGGTGTTGCCCTAGAAGGTCATTGCCCTGGAAAGTGATACCACAAGTGCCAGAGGCAAGTGCCAGGTTTTAAATGGCACACAGCCGACTGGGAGTCATGGTAATCTGAGAGAGGCATCTGTGGCAGTTACAGCTTTGCAGTTCCTTGGCTCCACCGAGGGTCCAAGCTTAGCTGCCATTACCAAAAACCCTGGTCTTGCATGCAAGCGAGATACACCTGACCAGCTGACTGGCAGCATCTTGCCTTTTAAGAAGGTAGCATTGTGTGGCCACTGTGATATTCCTACCAGGAGAATAACCCTTGAATTAAATACTACATTTCAGCAATTACTTCTGATGTTGAAAGCTTCCTCTTTGCTATCTTTAGCATGGATTTCCAGATGCAATAGCCACTTATGCCTCCACATTATCCTGACAGGTGGTGCTGTTTTTATCGTCATATCTGTGCTTTATTTGTTGAAAAGTGGAGAGGCAGAGCCCTCAAGGGCTGTGTTCTGGATGTGCCGGTCTCCAGGCTCTTCAGCAGGAACTTGGGAAGGACACATAGTTCTTTCACTAAATGTAAACATTACTGGTAGCACTGAAACATCTAGGTTAACAGTTTTAAGCAAAATATGAGAAAATTTGAAAGGACAGAATTTAGACCCAAATACATGGAAATACTTGAAAGTTAATTTAACTTTAAAATATATTTTATCATTTTTGGTGAATAAATCTTTTTTCTGTATAGTATAGTAAGGGGATGCTAGAAAACTTGCTCCCCTATTTTTTGTGTTAAATGTATGTGTGCATGTTAAAGATTTTTAGTGGCACTGAGTCTATTTTATGGTGTGCTCTTTAGAAAATAAGGCATGAGGACTTTTAAAAGCTGTTGTTTTTCTTGACTTCACCTTCATTAATCTTATTTAGTTTCTGTAAGGGGCTATTTTGTGAACTCCACCGATGGGTAATGTTTTCTTTTCCAAAGTTCATGATTCTTCTATTCAAATCACTAATTTTCACTGTTACACTCCAGTGGTTTAGTGCTTCCCAGGCCTCGAGGAATGAGTTTAATTAGCAATGCTGAATAAATTCTGAGACATGATTCATCTTTCTTGTCACTCAGATCTAAGTAACAAAAATGCAATTTTAAGATGTACTTAAAAGCCATGTGAGAATGTCTTCTTTATAACTGGTAAAAGATTCAGATGTAAATTTGGAAAAAAGGATTGTATTTGTCTGTCTGTTATCAATTTAGCTAAGAGGTATAGGCTTCAGTCAAATGTCCTTGAAGTCACTGGTATGTTGTTTTCAAAATACTGAGCTATGAGCAGGGCTTGGTGCAGACACTTCAAATTAAAACTGCGCATTAGAGCTTTTTTAGATTAAATAATCAACTTGGCAAATTTCAAAACTATCTCAGATTTAATGTGATATCATTTGTCTCTGGCTTTTTATATTTTGCACAGAACATACAGAAATCCATTGAAGGGAAAATGTAATTCTCCAGTGATCCTAAATATTGCAGTGCAGAGGCCCAAATTGTGTAGTGTCCTTTTCTCTGAACCAAGAAAGGGTGTGTTTCTAAGACATAGTGTCATGAGGGGAAAATAGGGAATGCAGAAAGGGAAAGGAGGAGTGAACACAGGAAAGTGGAGTTTAAATTTAAAACTTTGTTTCAGCATGCCCCAGTAGGCCCTGCTAACAGTACAGAGAACAATAGCATTTTGCCATCGTGTATCACCTTCTGTGCAGAAGGGTCAGAGCATTTTACACTGTTAACAAATGACAACTCTGCCTCACAACAGCTGCGGGAAGAATTAAATGTAGTTTTCCAGAACTTACAAAAAGGGATCAAAATAGTATCTTGCCGAAGGAGAGCTGTGAGCCAGACGAAGCTCAACTGCCAGACTGAGAATCCTGAGTTTAATTCTGAGACCACTTCCTCTACTCCAGCACATGGAGCACTGTGAAAAAAAAATATGGATTGTTTAGTGCCTTTCTCATGTAGGCTCAAAGCAGCTAAGGACAAATAGTGACTGTAGTCAGTTCCCTGGATTTTGTCAGATTCAGATAGATCCCAAATATTATTTTAATGTAACCCAAAAAGAAACCCCTTGCTATCAATTTTGTATTTATTGCAGTTACACTGATTCTAATGAATTTTTAAAAATTAATTTGACAGATGTCACAAATATTTTCAGTGCAGTTTAACATCATTAAATATAACCTTTCCTAGAAAAAAAGTGCTATGAAATGAATGTAGGATAAATGCGAATGCTGGATTCTGGGAAGTCAAAAGATGTTGCGTATTACTTAGTACACAAAATAGATACGAGGGAATAATGTTCATGGAGCAACATTACAAGGTTCTTCCTCCCATGGCTCGTCTGTACATCTCACCTAGAAGGACAATCTCCTTTAGAAGAGAATCTGTTTATGAATTTAGCACTTAGGTATTATGCATCGTTGGTTATGCCTTCAGAACCAAATTCACTGACCTTAGGAACTTTTTTACCAAATTCATTTTTTATTACTTTGCTCACATGTGACGGCCAACAGGGCTAAACGAGACCTCTGAAAAGGAAAGGTTATTCCACTTCCTTGGAGACATGATCTTGTTTTATGTTAAGTTTGCATGGGTTTTTGCAACTGGTGGCCCTACTTCTGCTTGGAAGAAGGGCAAAGAATAAATCGTAGTTCTTTACATTGTGTGTGAACTTGTGAAGTCATAATCCAGGCTATCAGAAATACAAAATGAATGATTTGAAGACTGGATTCTACTGGATTCTAATACCTTATAAACTTTAAAGCACTGGTAGGGTCCCCAGCTGGAATATAAATAAACCAAACCCTCTCAAAGGTTTATAGGACTATGCTTGGTCCTCTCTTACTGCCTTAATTTATGATAGTTGCAAATTCACAAGCTGTGAAATGTGTTGGTCACAGAGCTGATGGCAATAACTTCAGAATATGAATGAGAGCATCTGGGTTGCTATTTACCTTTGTTTCACAAAGTCAGCTTTTTATCTTTGCGTCATTTAACCTCAGAAATACGGCTTGGTTCAACAGGCATATGGAGCCTTCTATCGAACAGAACATTTGCTTTCTGTAACTTCATTAGTTTCTTCTGTGAAAAAATATACCATTTGCTTTCCCACCACTGTGCTGTTCCCCTACAAAAATAGAAATCAAAATAATGTAAATACAAATAAGCAGCAGCTTCCCTCTGTAAAAGAAATAAGGGTGCTGGGGCTCAGAAATTCTTTATTTTATGTTGACTCTATAGTGACTTGGATAAAATGAAGGCCCAGGCAGCAAGCCTGAATAGCACTCAAACCTCATTTAAACCCAACTTGGCAGACTTTCATTAACGCATATAAAGTTTGCTTGCTTTTAGCTACAGAATAATTTCTCTGTGCCTAACTTTGATACCTTTGTGTTTCAGTTTCCATATCTGTAAAATGGTAGAGAGCTGATGAAGCTTTCTCAAATATTTGTCAATTGCCCTGAGTTTTCTGTGGGCTGAAGACTATGGTGTTGACTCTTGCTATTCTTCACCAAAACCAGGAATCTTCTGTAGATGATTAGTGCGTGCTAAAACTTTTTTTTTGTGTTTGGTGTCAAGAATATTTGAGACTAATTCAGGAATAGCTTGGTGTAATTTAATGGTCCATGTTATGTGGGAGTTCAGATTAGGTAATGACAATGGCTACTTCCAATCTATGCCCCAGTAAGTTTTTTTACCAGAAAAAGAACTTTAACTTATGTGGTGATTGGTGACTGAATCAAGACACTACCACTTCGTGATGTCCAAATCAGGATCATTCTTCTATTGTGGTGTGACTGGATATAACATCCCAGTCTGCATTTCTTTGAGAAGCCTCTTGAGACTTTTCTGAATTGATGGGTTGGTATAAATGAAACTTAGAGACTATTGTCACCATATCTCATTTACTGTTGTCACTTGACTTGTGTTGGCTCTGCTGAGTTTCTAGTAAATATTATTTGCAATGGATCCCTTGCTTGACTTCTAATGTATTTATGGAGACAATTTCAACTGCTTGAGTAATACTTTTACTGCCCAATGCCTCCAAGCCTCTTGGTACAACACATATGTATCAAGCACCATCTTAAGGACTGGCCAGGTCTAAGGGGATGATGGATTGAGGCCAAAAAAGACAGAAAGAAGATTTTCTTGAAAAAGACAAGGAGCTTTGCATCTGGTGGTAAATGAAACTGTTTCCTCCCACTTCCAGAAGTGTCCTGCCTCTTAGGGCCAGCACTGGCAGTTGGAACAGCTTCCTTTCTCCTCTCTAACTGGCAAGAGGTTTACAGCCAGGGGACTAGTTATGAGCCAGGGACTGAAAGGCGTAGATAAAAAGGAGGTAAGTAGGGAGCTCAGGTCATCTTTGGTCTCTTAAACTAGGTTTGGGTTCAGGCTGTTTGTCAAGCGGAAGAGAGGTCTCAGACCAGATCACTAAAAGGACACGGTGAGTGCAAATGCTGTAAACAAATTGGCAGTTCCTGATGGGGTAGTTAAGAGAGAGAATAATATTTGTCCTTTAATGTTTGAAAGCTTAATGATAAGGCTAAACATTGTCTATGGCTGTGAAGAACTGCCTCTGAACACGAATGCAGAGGTAACCCACTAACTGTATTGTGCTGCAAGCTGCCATATTGCTGGGGCTGTTCAGGTACTGTCCATAGGGGTGGCTCTTTGCAGGTGACCAGTCCAAATCACGGCTTTGCAGATAAAATTTTCAGAAGTGCAGAGGAAGGAGGAGGCTGGTGCAGGCTGGAGCTTCTCATTCTGTCACTCCAAGCATGCGAGTTTGTTAGTTGTTCAGCGCTGATTTCAGACCAAACAAAAAATACTTGATTCATCATTACTTCTTTATGAGTCTCTAGTGCTTTTTGAAGAGCTTATTTACTGAGATGTCAGCTTGACGTTGCTAATTTATCATACATAGGATTTGATTAAAATACCAAGGAATTCAGTTAGAAAACTGGTCTGCCTCTCATGCACACCTTTTCTCTGTCTGGTCAGTTTTTTTTTATTTTGCACTGTGTTCTTCTGAGTTTTCAGGTCGAGCCATAGGCTGGGGCTAACTTTCTGGAGTTTGATGTTGAAAATCTCTTTGAGAAATGATGTGAGAGGAACTCTACAAGTATTTTCAAGTATTCTGAATGGCAGGTGGTTTTGAAAAAAATTTAACGTTAAAGATCATAGATAGTGTTGAGTCCAGAGCTTGTTCTGCCCAGGCAGAGTGTACACAGCATGCCATAGACAGGTTTGTCAGTGTCATTGTTTTATCAAGCCTGATGTGATGTGGAGATAGTTGAAATACCCCTGTAACATGGTACTGATAAGGATGTGTGTAGTGTATATATCTCTGTATTTATTTATGTCTTAACCTTTTTGAAAATGTCAGTTGACAGTATTCTGTAAGTTTTCCTTTCACGGGCTGTAAGTGTATACAGTTCTAGCTTCTTTTCTTGACTGAGAAAATTTCTTTCATTTTTTCTTAGCTGTCACAGGACATCATGCTCTGGTGGCCTCTAATAAGTGTCTGTTATTTATATATATCATTACAACTGCTGAATTCCTTTACTTTTAGATGTTAAGACTCTCACCTGATTCTAGGCAGGCTTCACAGTTTATATTCATGGTCAGAGCATACCTTTTCAAACCAGGGTACATTTCTTTTTCTGTGTTTCTTTTTTTCAGGAACTTTAAAAAGGAATATTTTACTCAGCTGGTGGGTGGGTGATTCTAACTTAGTGTTTCATTAGTGTGTTATGTTTTTATTTCCTCTGCTGAATGCTAGAACTGGAGTTGCAGAGAAGTTCATCCAAGATTCTCTGTCTTTTACTGGACGATTAAGCTCCTAATAAACTTAGGTAACATATTTCTAACTTGGATCCATGTTCATTTATTTTACCGTTGAAAGGAAGAATTCACAAGAGAGGCTCAGGTTCATGTCGGTGTTTTCTTCTAAGGTTTCCTCAGCCGAGGAGTCCCTGACCACCATATATGGCTCAAGAGTCTTTCCAAACTTAGTGATCTCAGAATATTCAAAAAAATCCCATTCTAGAGCCCAGAATCCCATTAGGCCTCCACTGGTCCTCCATGATACCATGCTGGGCCCCACCTTTTTCCCTAGTGCAATATCTGTAAAAACAAATGTAATCTAAGCAAAGATGAGATTAATCTTGATCCCATTGCCAACTTAATTCCACCTAATTTGGCTGTGTCTGCTTGTGACAGTGGAGAAGGTTGGCTAATAGTCTTGGAAATACTGTATTCTTGAAACTTTCTGTTTCCTCCTTTTTCTGATTATATGATACCAAACAGACAAACAAAGGTGATTGATTGTACCCAACTGTAATGCAAGCCTTTCCCACAAGCCTATTTCAAAAAATCCTGTTGTTGCTAAGTCATGTAGTCAGTTTCCATTTTAAGAAGATACAATACTTATTAATTAAATTAATGATGACATTAACTTAGCGATGTTAAATTTGTGATCAGGACTTCAAAGTTTTAAATTCTTTCCCAGTCAAACCCAAAACGCAGCTGTGGGTTTCTCACGGTGAGGACTGAACAAACAGAAAGGTCCTAGTGAAAACAATAACTGTGGTGTGATGCAGTATATCTTGCTATTTTGCATAGTAGCTTTTGTAAATATCTACGGATTTTATCTACAGTATATAAATAACTTTTGTACAACAACAGCTGCAGCAGAGAGGCTCAGATTATGCAACTGCTTTAAAAGAGCCTGGACTAAACTAGCTCAGTTGTAATCAGGTTGAAAATTTGTTACCTGGGAGTTGAGAAATGAGCCTGAAAGAGGCAGGAAATTGCTTCATAGGGGTAACTGAGATCCAAATAGTCAGGAAGAGAGTTGCAGAGGGTGGGAGTTCTGCCTGAGAGAGGACTGTGGTATTGAACATTACATTGGCGGTGATGCGAGCTAAACTCAGCAGCAGCAGGGTCTGCAGTTCATCAGTTCTGACATCCAGTAGGTGTCATTGCAGCCAACTGGGATTATCAGTCACAGAAGGCAAGGATGATTTGTCAGGGTGCAGGGTGGGAGAGAGGGAAACCCAAGTCGAAGTACATGATTTCAAAGCTGTAAATCTGTGAGCACTTTCGGAAAAGGATGCCTCTACTTATATTTAGATTTCTCCAAATACAAAAACTGTGATTTCTCATCATGAGGCTTATGCTTTTGGAGACATCTGTGTTTAGTTTACTGCAGATTAAAAAAAAAGAAGTAAAAAAGAAGTTAAATTTTTGATCCCTCCCTATGAATTTTGTTAGTTTAAAAATGAGCGTGCCTTGTGTGTAAAGGAAAGATACAGTCTACCTAAGTTAGAGCTTTGGTAAATTATTATCAGGAAGGTTATTTTAATCTGTAGTGGTTGATCTACAAATGGCAAATATTGCCTTGGAGAAAGCAGTTTATCATGGGCCATAAAGCTAGAATAGTAGTGTTACATTCAGAGTCATGGTTTTATCTTAAAGGGACTTTTTCTTATGATTTGGCTGAATACAGAAGCCACTAGGACTACTCACAGATGCAAGAATAATTCACATAAAATAGAAACTGCAAGTGTAAGCCATATCTTCATGTGTGGTGCTGATGACAATGATGTAAAACAATATTTAAAGAGAAGCATTTGAGACTTCAGGTTGCAGAGTTATACATTACACAAAATTATTTCTTGGATGCCATATTTTTGTCTCTTGTTACGTCTTCTGAGTTCACGAGATGGTGTCTGTGGTGTTTCTGAATTAATCACAGTAGCAGTTATTACATTATGAGTAATGTTTGAGGGCCTATTCCTTTAGAATCAATGTATCAGTCCTTTAGAAAGTTCCTCAAACGTCTTGGGAAGTTGTCTTTTAATTGAAAACCAGGAAGCAATTCATACATATGACTTCAACATATTTTAAAATCCAAATTATTCTTAGATATATGATCTTTATCCATCCAGGACTTACCTGGGTTAGCTTCAAAGAATCAACTTCTATATGTGTTATTCAAAGGATTGTATGATTAAGGCTCAAATTAGATGTTTGGGAATGCAACATATTACACACACACCCCCCCCCCGTGTATTTAGGCTAAGAGTGAAGGGTGCAGATTCTCTTAAAGCACATTTTGAAGTGTTTTCCTCAACACTTGCACAGCTCTAGACTATAAACTGTTTAGACGGCCTTTCAGAATCTATTTACAACAGTAGAGAGTACAGCAGAAGCAGCCATACGTGATCACTGCAGATGAGTTATTCAGGTTAATATTTACTAAACAATAATACCTAAAACAGAGAGATTATGAACTTAATTTAGAAAGATATTTGGCCTGTAGCACACCATGTCCAGTACCCCCAGCAGAGGCACAGAAACATGGCATGGGAGATAACAGCTCCTTTTACTCTCCCTAGAAAATGCTAGGACTACACAAGCTGTTAGTACTATTTCTGTGGAAACAAAAGATGTACTCTAAAACAAAATTCCTATGAAATAAAAATAACAAAAATAACTTAAAATATACTTAGGAGATGTCGGGCCAGTTCCACAGAGGCATAAGTAAACACAACCTTAAAAACAAGTGGAGCTGTTTATCAGCAGAGAGATTTTCAAAATTGGCATAAATGCAGTCAGCCCTTGCTGTGATGATACAAAATCCTTTCTCTGCAATACTATACTCTTCAAGTGAGTTTAGAACATGGTCAGACTGATTTGAAAATACATTTTTTAGTTAAGTACCCTGTTACAGTTTCTTATAATTGGCACTTCCTCTGGGTGCTTTCAGTCTATTAACTGCAAACAGATACTTTCCATCAAAACAACTTTTACTTTAGAAGACACTAACAAAGCAAGAACCCATATAGCTTCCACAGGACGTGTAGTTGTGATTTTCTCTGAGTCCCAGGAGACCAGAATATTCTTCCTACCATGGTGAAAATTCTGTACATAGGGCGAAAAGGAAAAGCAGCTGCCTGGGTCACTAATACCTATCGACCATACAGTGAAACTTCTGTAGCTGATCAGTTTTCTTCAGACCAGGAGGCAGTAGTGCAGTTTTGCTAAAGGGTGCTTGTTGATCATACATAACACCTGCAATTCTGCCAAGGAGATGATAGAGCCACTCCCCAGAGCTTTCAAGACTCCCAAGAAGCAGCTACTAACCTAAGTATATTTGTGGGCTTACATCTTCTGAGCTGCAAGGTAGAGCCATCGGTGCCTGCCACAGTGAGTAAAAATTTTGCTTCTGTTTAAATTTCTTCTCCGTGCCTGTGTTTGCTTTGCAAACCTGCTGAGCTTTTTTCCCTGTCTTCACACATCCTTCCAAGGACAGCTGTAAGAAAACACATGATAAGTGATTCTCTTGGTGAGAAATGGACAGTGTTGCTGGAGAGCTGGATACAGCTTATTTCTGAATAATTACTGTGCTTGATTTATCTCCGTGCTAGGTTTTGGGCTGGCAAGGCACCTGTGACAGGTCAGGGGATCACGCCTCTTCCCTGCATTTTGAAAACCTAAAATTGATTAGCATTCCTCTTGTACAAGTGTGAATTGGTTGACGTTAGCATAGGCAATAGCATCAGGATGCACAGCCATATACTGTTTCTGTTTGCATACAAACAGTTATGCTAAGCTTGGAGGGTAAAACTATTTAACAGTCAAAATAAACAGGTAACTATAGAACAAGTAAACCACCAAACAAATGTAATCTCAGAAGTAGTACTAACTTCCATATAAAAGAACTACATACAAATGATTCATCACTTAGAGATTACTTTGACTTGGATCCAAGTGAAAATAATATAAACCCTTTGCTAATATATTCCCATTTTAATCTTTCCGTTTAGTTTTGTTTCAGAGTCCATTTCCAAGCCTGGAATAGTGTATTTGAGATGGCTGGTTTGTTAATGTTTTATCATGGTAGCTAAAATAAATTCTGATCCCTTCGTGTGATCTGAAGGGAACATTGTACACATTTCTTAAAAATCAACTTTTTGCATATAGCTTTTATATAATTTCTGTTTAATGGACAGTATTATTAAATGTTCAAAAGAACCTCTTCACTGAAATTACATTTTGGTTTATTATTGGTTGGACTGGAAATCTTTCATGTGATGCTTACTCAGATCAGTTTTCTCTCTGTGTTGATCAATAGTCCACCTCTTAAAAATGAAATATTGGTCTGATAACTGTAATCCTGCCTTTTAACTTTGATACTCTTCTAAGCTCAAGAGATAAAGATGCTGGAGAATCTCTTGTACGCTGCAAAGATTATTTGCATGATCAAGTTGACCCTGTACACCTTGGCTTAAAAAGTTTTATATTCTCCGGTAGAAATGTTGAGGAGGTAGTAAAGGAATTGTTTTAACATACGTTTGTTGAATAATGGATGTTAGGAGATAGAATTACAGCCAATGAGAAACAGTTTGCATAAACATACCGATGTGTTAATGTTTCAAAAACTATTTTAAACCTTTAGCCAATAAGGATGCGTTCTTTGAATTTCAGAGATTTTTAAGTAGCGGGTTGGAGTAAGACTTTGTTAAAATATACAACTTTGAAAACAAGTTAGAAATCCCTTCAGATCTGTCTACATCTATTTTTTTCTTTTCTCTCCCTGTATGCTACCAATGTAAAATAGTATTTGGTGGCAAACAAATAATCCAAATTCTGATATAATCCAGCAGGGAAATCTGGCAGACATCACTGACAGAAATGAAAGCTCTGCTGATAGGGCTGTCTGCTCAGTACTTCCGAAAAGCTGCACAATGCAGAAACAAAGAAATCAGCATAAAGGCCATCTTTCTATAGTTCCCACATTTCTGGGAATTCTGAGATTAATAATGAACACACACACATCCCCCAAAAAAGTCTCTCTTGGGGGACTGTAACTGCTTTAAATGTGCGTTAGCCTCAATTTAGGAAGATGGTCAGTCCTGGCTCTAGATCAACCTGCTTGAGCGGGGGGATGGGCCAGATAACCTCCAGATGTCCCTTCCCACCTCAACCATCCTGTGATTCTGTGAAGACTGAAATATTACTGGGATGTGAGTTGAAATATTCTGTATATAAAACCAGCCACTCAGTAGACATTTCCTCAGAATAATTTGGGCATTTTTTACTATTGTTGTATTCACCTGCCCGATAAACCTCTACTATCATTTTATAGTTTGCTTACGCAAAGCAAGACCGTTAGTTCAGCCTTCCAAAATAAAAAGATGGGTTTGTTTGTTTGTTTTTTAAAATCCATTTATAAATGGCTGTAAAGCATAAAAAGTCATTGGCCCAGGGTGCTCTGTGAATGTCACAGAATGCTGTGTCTGTGCCTCTCTAGCACTGAGCTGTAGGCCAAACACTCGTGTGCTGAGCACTATGAGCTTTTAGCAAATACTGGTCAAAAAAAAAAAGGGGAAAACAGTGGGGAAAAAACCTTATGTATTTATTTTCAGGAAATTGTCTGACCTTGGCTGTGCTAATTAGTAGTTCCAGAGGAAAAACATTTCATTCTTCATCCTTCACCTCGGACATTATTGTTATTTGCACGTATCAGTCTTTGTTCATTCACTGATATATACCTACAGTATACGTTTTTTTCCTTAGGATTTTTAAATCCAAATTGTCTAATAGGATACACATTATGCAGATACCATCATTAATCATTGTTCTTTAAGTGTTAACTTTCCACATTCTCATGAAAGGCCTTGCATGATTTTTGCCATGGAAATTTCAGTTTAGACTGGATGGCTCTTCTAAGTCAGGAATTCATTATGATTTGGAGTGTAAAATTTAACAGGCACATCATAATTTTGTGAACTATTTTTAAAGAGATTCAAGTTTTTAATTGCAAGTGCTTAAATTCCTGAGTTCCTGCTATCAGTGCTGATACCAGGTGAAATTACTTTAGCCCAGAGAAAGGACTTTGATTTCAGAGACTGAGTAAGAGACCAGAATTTAGCCTTTTGACAGGGGAAGGGAACATTTAAAACAAGCCTACGCTGGGATGGCAACATGAACAGTATAAGCACAGCCTCTAAAGCAGCATCTGCATAAACTGCAAATCTGGTGGTGGAAGACTCAGCAAAGGCTTCTTATTTGAACATTTCTCTGGATTAACTGGAGCAGGGGAGGAATCCACTTGGTCGTGAACCTGTCTCTGTTTCTCCTGGCCACCGCAGAGTCTCTTAGAGTAAGTACTCTGTGACAAGCTCTACCTTTGTCTGCATTTTCATTTGTTGGGGGGAATAAAAGTAAAATTCTATTTAACTCTCAGTCCTGGGTGGATAATAGGTTCCTTTCCTTTTCCTTCTGTGAGGGGGATTTTTTATTTAAGGAAGGCCTTTGTTCCTCTCCTAAAATTCCAAATGGTTTTCAGGGATGAAAAAAAAGAATTGTTTCTGCTGCACTGAAGGGTTTTTCCCCCGAGTATCCCAAAGACAGGAGACAAAATACAGCAATTCTTTCTGAGAAAACAAATGCCTACTCTCAGCAGAGCACGAACTAGGCGTCATCAATCAGGAGACTACGAGCAACAGCATGAGGCTTACACAAACAATCACACACGCTTGCACACATACTCTGTGCTTATCTCCCCACACCAAAAATTTGCTGCAAAACTGTATCATTCGGTTATCTGCTTGCTTTTTTAGAGAACATTTCTGTACACCCCATGGCACTTCTGTAAAAAAGATTCAATTCTGTGAACTGTGAGTGCTTAAATTCATGCAAAATTGAACAAGAAAATGTTTTTTTTATGGTGATGTAGCCTCACTCTGGTATTGCTCAACAAAGTGAAATGAGGACTTAGCCTTTCTGGTGATATATAGTATTTACTGTAGTGTCATATGTAGGTGTGGCTATCAGGAAAAAAATAAGGGAAAATTGTTGCGACATCTTTTTCCTTTTGCAAAGTGCAATTAAGAGTGATGCTGCTTGTAATTATTTTAGACTGAGAATTTCCAAAGCTGCTCAACATTAGCTTTATATTTACCCTGCCGCAGCTTTTTCTTCCCCTGAGAAATACAGCTGAATCTCAGCATAGTGCTATGGCAGCATAAAGTGATTAGAAAATCCCTGCAGCTGGTAGAGAAGGGAGCGGACACTCCCTAAAATTTCCCTTCTGTGGTTTTATTAATGGTCATGCTTAATAAATGACCTCACCACATAGTGCATATTGGAAGTGAGGGGGTTTAATGGGAACTAGAGGTGTTCCTAGCGGCCTATGGATGGTTTGGGGAGACAGTACTGATTTAAGTCCTTAGGATTCCTAAAATTGTATCAAGGACTGCTCCATGTGACAGAACAGCCCACAGTCTGGGGGCAGAAAAGTAAGTTAAATCTGTTACTCATGTGGGCAAGTCAGTACTGTGTTTCAAGAAGTACTGTGGCAGCAGAGTTATACCAGCACTAAATCCCGAGCCTACTTGTCCGTGCAGAGGGTGTCTCACCTGGGGTGACAGACACAGCTTAGGAGCCAGGCCTTTTCTGCACAAGTGTTAGCTTCTCTCGGATCAGCCAGTGGTGTCTGGGAAACCCAAGTGAGGACTGCAGGGTGAGATCCAGTTGTAGATAAAACAATACTATTATCTGTGGGTTTAATGCGCTATCTTTATGATACCTCATGGTAAATATGATAAAGGAAAAAAACAGCAACAAAGAGCGGCTCTAGCTAGTTCCCCGTAGTTTTGGTTTTCAGAACACTTTTATTGTTTCTTTGGCAAAAAATGGGGGAGAGGTAGCGGCATTGGATGAGAGGGAGAACTTAGCCTGAAGTATAGTTTCCTTTTGCCAAGAGCAAAGAAATTATAAAAACAAATTCTTGGCTGAAAACTTAAAAGGATAGGTTTGGAATGTTATCTTAAAGGACGTTACAATCTTGGAGCTTCCAGTCATACCCCAGATAAAGCACTTTGTTTATACATTACCCCATTTCACATACAATGGCCTCTCTGGTAGACGAGCTATAAGTATTCATCCTGGTTTTGGATGACATCTAATTTAATTAGAGGTTTGCCTTTTTTTTTTTTCCTTTCTATAATCTGCTACTTTTATACATCACACACATGATCTACACTTTTGCAGCAAGTGCTAATTAAAATGTTCAGGCAAATTTCATATTGTAGTTCTAGGATTTATTCCTTTTCAAGTGCAAATGCTGAGGAAGCCAAAACAAGCAGTAGAAATATACAGTATTTACATCAGTGTGACCTGGAGCAGGATCCAGAAGAGAGTTTTTAGTAACACATTTTACCATTCACTTTAGACTTTGATTTTAGATTTTATCTCTGTGTTTTGTATTAAAGAAAATGAGTCTTTTAGAGTTGTCAGGTTTAAATTCGTTACCATTTTTATACTGATGAATTATCTAAAGTGTGACATTTCCAGAAACACGCATACCTTTGTGACCGGGGAAGATCACAGTTTGAACAGTATTTAGCATAGCCAGTAGTTAGTTGAAAAACTCACCACCTTACAGCAAGTCCTGAACACCCGTCCTTATTGTTGAAAACAAATCACAAACGGCTAAATTTTGGGCTTGTGGGCTTACATAATGAAAAGTTCTGGCTTCCACTGAAGTTGATATCAAAACTCCTGTTGACTACACTAGCAGCAGGATTCCACTCTGCACAGCAAAGCGTGGGAGAGTTGCAGGAGATCTGTAAAAGTTTTTGAAACTCAGTACTAACTTTGGTTCTCCTTGGTGCTAAGGGAATAGTTAGATTTCTCCCATGGATGCATGGCATTTTCATTCCTTTACATTCTGCTTGGTAATTTGCTGTTACTTGTGCCTAACAGTGTCAAGGGACTAGAGAACAGAAGGTGTGGTCTTTTTAAATAAAATTGTATTGTTTTTGTGGGATCCACTTGATGCCTCACACTTCTGCTTTAGCAGTAAAAGTAACTTGTGCTGACAGCTGGAGTAATTGCTGTGCACGGAATAAAACTGACTGTCTCTGTTTTCTTGCTCCAGTTCTGAAATTTAAGTGGATTCTTGCCGTTCTAAGCTGAAATACATAGATAAATTTTTCCTGTGTGCAATAAAAATGGTTTATATGTTTTTCTGATGCTTAAATGTGCAGAAGATACATGTAACCATTATTGAAAGGTAAAAAAGAGAATGGGGCAGGTTTTGAGGCCATAAATTTTATTTTTATATCCTATTCTTTCTCATTGTTTGGTTTTTGTTGTTTTTTTTTTAAGCTTTTCTAGTGCTTTTTCCAGCTCCCCTTTTAAATCCATGAGAGCCGGCCCAAGTCCCAATAGACTTCTGTAGACATTAAACAAGATGAAACACTCTTTCCTTCAAGAGGTGACAGAGCTCTAACTTTAAAGCATGCCTGCCAAAGAGCATTAGGAGCCATCTACTGGTGCAGCAGGTAGGTACTTGCTCTGAGTGGAGGTAGAGCTTTAAGCAAATATCCATAAGTGACGGTCCTGTCACCACAATCGTCACAATTTCTGCCTATTTCCACATTTGAACGTTGTTAGAGAATACAGCAAAGACATGTAGCTGGCCAGATTTGTACAGAACGCCACTGGAGATAAGTAATGGATTGGGCTTTTTCGTAATGGTCGACTTACTTTTTAAATCAGCAAACTACACACTCCGAAGGTCAGATAGAGGAAGGGATGACAGCATGTTGTCTTCTGAATCTTCTTATCTCACTGGTTGTTTTTGTCATGTCATTATAAGCTGGCTACTACAAAAGTTCTTTTTTTGGTTTTTGGCTTCTTTTTCTACAGTGCTGTCTCGGAAGGCAACAGGAGGATCTGTTTTTAACGCAGCATACTCGAGGGAGATAGAGATGCTATTTAAGCTTTGTGCTGTTTGGCAGTAAGAATGAGTTTCAAGGCTCTTTTGCACTAGTTATTAGCTAGAGGATTAGTTGTATCTCTAACAATCACAGTGGGCAGCGGCTCAGGGGGAGTTTTCCTCAGAAGTTCCCTAGCATCCCTTTGTTCGAACTGGCATCAGCACAAGCAGGTGTCGGCCAAAGTTGGGAGCATTAGAAAAGCCGACTCTTTGGAGAGGCAGAAAAACATACAATAACATAAGGACTCAAGGACGCTTTTTGGCTGATTGTCACTGATCATCTTAAATTGTTAAAAAGAACTACAAGAAACACAGCTGCGTGTGATAATTTCTATCACTTGACAAAATTACTGTATTCTGTTATACCTGGCTGTGGTAGGAGTGGAAGAGATCCTGAGACGGGATCAAGTTGCATGTCAGCTGTGCCCAGTATATGCAGGCTCACACAACCAGAAAAAGAAATGTGTGTTCGTGGCAGTGACCTGTTTAATTCTTCTGTCCTATGATGCTGGCCGTCATCAGAAGACTTTTAAAGAATCTTTGTTTAATGTCCATTCTTTCATACAAAGCAGTGTTATTTTGTGAAACAGTATCTAGTTGAGCCATATACATGGGGGGAGAATGCTTTCGCCCAGAATGTAGCAAAGCTTGTGATCAGTGTAAATGGAAAAACCCACATTCTTGCTGCCTGCTGGAATGCACGGCTGCATTCCCGGAAGAACTAGCTAATCCAAAAACTTTCTCCTGTCTTTTCTTCTTTTATTTGCCCTTGAGTTAGGTGACTACTTTTTGTCTGTTTGTTTATTTCATTTGCAAATCTACCTATCTGTTGTCATGCATGTATGTGCTGGTTTTTCATCAAAGGAAATGGTTCATTTCTGGCACTTACTGAGAAACAAGAAGACAGTATTTCCTCTGTATGTTAGATCCCTCAACAGAGAGACGCAGCTCATTGCTGAATGAAATATATGTTAAGTGTCCACCATCTGCACAGTACATGCAAGTTGTATTCTGCTGAGTCTGATGTAAACATTTTTTTCTTGGACCAGCACTATAGCTTCGATTCAAGCTTAAATCCTCAGGCTGTTTGTCAAGTTTACAACTTCCAGAACAATCTGGCTCTGAAAGGAGTGAGTAGCTGATGTGGGTAGCTGATGGTCCCTGATTGATGTTAGCATGGAGGTTCTCTTGTGGCAGGGCAGGGCATCAGCAAGGTGTAGCAGACCAAAGGGACAAAGAAAATTAATATTTGTAAAAGAAGATTTAGAGCATGGCTGAATGCCACACAGTGACTAAAGGCTAGATCCAGCTGATGGTATCTGGCACAGAGTAAGGATCCAAAGTCCTGGGGCTCCTTCCACTTTACGGTGTCACCCAGTGACTCTCCTAGCTCGTGTTCAGGAAGTTGCTACTGTTTGCACAAGTCAGTGTTGTCAATGGAGCTGTAGAATTTTGCTCTGTATCTGCTATGAGTGCTTTTTTTTAAATGATTCATAAAACTAGAGTTAGGTTATGTTAAAATAGTTTATTGTAGTTGTCATATTTTCCCCTTTAAGCAGATAAAATTGTCATTCTTTCCAAATTAAAAGAACTGCAAACAGAGAAAGAAATCTATATTCTAGTGCACTACACTGTCAGCCACAGAACTTAGTTTTCAGTTATGTTGTTTAAGTTGCAGAGAAACGCTTATTTATCTGAAGTAAGGTAATTTTATAGATCTATAAAACCTGCATTTTCTCTCATGTTCCTCTCCTCCCAATTTTAGACATCCAGAGAAAACCTAAAACTGTAAAATAAATCTTCAGATGCTGCAGAAGGCTGAGCACAGCTTTTACTACATACCATTGCAATTAGAGCTAATTTACTGCCCTGTGAGATGGGGGGAAATGTGCAAGGTACTTCTTGGATAAATATACCTCAGTAAGAAAAGCATAGCTGCTCTGTAAAAGTTATCTGCTTGTATTCAACAAGTATCAGGGTCATTCTTACAGCTACATACCGCAGAGCATTAATTAATGGGGCTGCAGCTGGTGGTACCACTTTGGCTGCTTCAGCCCAGCCTCTTATTCCATATTTCTCAGGTTTGTATGACCAGTCTTGGACCACATCCCATCATTTTTTCCCCCCAAAGTACAAAAAGTACTTAAGTCTCTACTGGAAAACTGCCAGACTTTCATAAAAAGAACAGAGCTGTTGTTTCTTTGCTATTTTTATCTTCTCTGCCAAAAAAGACACCATGTTGCACTGGCAGTTGTATATTTTAAATTGCCCTCTATGTTGAGCTTCTCGAGTCAAAACCCAGGCTTTCTACAGCCCGTGGATGTCCAGTGTGTTGCTGACTGTAGCTCCACTGTAAATCTTGGGGGACTGGATTACTTTATGCAATGATTCCGGCACACAGCAGGACTGCACTTCTCAGTTTCCTGAAGGTCAGGAGGCACACGAGTTTGAAAAAGAGCTGATGGGGCAGGTGTATGGAAAAAAGCATGTGAGCCTGTGGTACAAAGCTGTCTCTAGTCATGATGCCTTGTGCAGCGGGAGGGTGCAGTATTGATTAGATTTGGCCAAGTGGCAAAATTCTCCAACCTGACTGGAACAAGGATCTCGTAGTCTCAGAGACTATAGCAAGTACAAAGCGGCTCTGTCCTCCTGAGGTTTGTGAGAAGGAGCATCCTGCCATGAAAGTCAAGTTACTTCATCCCCACTGTGTAGGGTTTTATTCCTCAGGAGCTCTTGAAACTGAAACAGAAAGGAGTAAATCTATCCTCATCATTTAAAGTCCCTTCAGCCATTTACTCTTAATGTAAGGAAGATTGAATTTTAGGAGAAAAGTCAAAGCCATAAGGAACAAAACTCAGAAGTAAAACAAAAGCTCTTTCCTACCTGTACGTTGCCAGTTTGATTAAACAAACAAACTGAAAAAACCCTAGGTTTATATAGAAATTGAAGTGTGCAACATACTAGAACAAGGTGTGTAACAAGTTCTTCGCAGAGATACAAGGGGAAAGACCACCCAAAGCGCTACATGGTAATCTGGGGGGTGGTGATTCTCAAGCTTTTTTACTCTGGAAATGGTCTATGAAAATAATTGATGTTGCTTTTTCCCTGTTCTCTGAGTGCCTGGGATGTGGATGAGACTGCCAAATCCATGGATTGTTTTAGTACTGGACAAGTACTCTTGTTGCCCTCTTGCAAGATTAAGAGGTTTTGCATGTTATTATTAATGCAGACACAGTCCTCAGCTCCAAACTGTCTTGGAAATACCTATATTTAGCAGTACAGCGCCTCAATGATTATTTTTTTTCTGCTTACAAAGAAAACTCTATTGTTCCCATTCAAGAAATAAAACAGAATCAAAATTAGTGTTGCCAGGCATTTTCTAACAGTCTGTTCCTCATATGACAATGATTTCAGAGATAATTTAGGTCCTGCAAAACCATTCATTTAAAGTATGTCATTGAGGCATTGATTTAAGGTTCAGTACTGTACATGTGGCTTCTCGATTTGAAAACCTGAACTTTGGCTTTGCCGGCCAGCCTGTACATGCAACTGCAGTGGTGGCCTTAGCTGCAGTGAGTCTTCTGACAGTTCCCAGGATTTTTGACGAAGGAATACCAGAAAGAGACTCTTCAGTTGAGCTTGTAATAAGGAGGTGCAAGACTGGAAGATTAGGAAGTGCACAAGTGAACAATGAACTTGCGCGTTGGCGTGTGTTTTTACTGTTATTTATAATTCTGTTGCTTGGTGTCTTTTTTTTAATTATACATATACACAAATACATAAATGCTTGAAAAAGAAGACTGACAGTCACTGGAATAGAGAGAGATGGTGGAAGGCTTCATGAAAGATGTCCTACCACAGGAAACAGTTTGCTGTAAAATGCTAAGTGGTGGAAAAATGTGACCACACTTTTTTCTTTACTGTTTTTAATGTTCCTTATACACACACACTTTCTTGGCTCCTCAAAATCCTTATAACAGTTTTTTAAGGTGCCTTTCATCATTCGGTTCCCTCTGAAAAATGCTTTGTAGGCAAACACCTGCATTATTCATGTAATTTAAGATGAACTAACTTTCATACTTAAAAAAGGAATTTGGCATATTTCATACACATGCCAAATAGAATATAGTCAGTGATTCCTCTACTTCAGAATGGGGAAATAATTTTCTGGGGAATTGCAATAATATTCGGTAAACAGCACGTGGCTTAGGAATTCTTTACAAAGTGTAGTAACTGAGAGGTGGCTTGCAATGCCCTGAAGAGGGTTAGCAACAAGAGGGTTAGCTTCTACTCCTTACATGCTGCTTTAGATCTTACTGGGACCATGCTGTAAGGAAGCAGCTCTTAACCCACATGCAAAGCATGCACTCTGGCTTTTTTTTGTTGTTGTTATTCATACGCTCTGTGCCAGCTTCTGTTAATGCAAAATTTGGTACTCGGAGTTCAGAGTTCTTTTGTCTTTCTCCATGTAAATCAGCTAATCCAAAACCCTGAGCAGCCTGCCTTCCCCATTCAAGTACCGCTGCTCGCAGCACTCGTGAGGGAGCTTGCAGGCTTGGTTCTTGAGCAATGATTTATGGCTTTTGACTGAGGTCATTGCTTGGCACATAGTGATGACCAGTTTGATGGATTAAGGACTCAAGCAACTCAAGGGTCCTTAACATTTGTAACCAATCATAATCTGGCTGGCAATGACCACAACAAACCCCCATGTATTCTTGTTTGGATCTATTTTAAACTAGTTTGGCTTTGTTTTCCACTTAGAGATCTGCTGCTGCCATTAGATACTCTTTGATTTCATTCCAAGGATGGGTCAGAGTCACGTTTGTCTTTGATAAAGCTACTTTGGTTCCCTCATTGATGTACACTGCTGAAAGCTGGGTGTTTCTTTTTGGTCTGCTATTACATTACCACATCAAGGAGAGCTTGAGGGGCCAGTTCTGCAGAGCAGGAAGGAGGGGATTTCACAGTGTCAGTGAGAGCCCAAGTACTGGGGGCTTTTTGTATCCGCTGGAGCAGCGGGTCCCGATTAACAGCACCTTGGATATCACCAGTTCATCTACACTTGCACAGTGTGTGTAAGGCAGACTGCTCCAGAACTGGAGTTAGTAAGATTTATTCCATTGCAGAGGCTGTAAAGGGGAGTGGCGAGCCCTTAGAGAAAATACATATTCTATGTATTGGATGGACCTCCAGTTGTGAGGGGTACGTTGTCACCCCTGTACTACAGAGCAGTTTTTAGCTCAGGTTTGTGAAAAGTGAAACTTTCCTCCCTCTGGAAGGTCTGTGCAGACAGGTCCTCCCCACTTCCATAAACACTCCTTTGTGAGAGCTATTCTCTCTTTTAGCCATTGGTATCTCCTGGAGATGCTCTGAATCTCTTTCTCTCAATAATGTCTTTTTGTCCCACTATTTTATTTGGATTTTACAATATCTTCTAATACTTTTATTATTGCATACTGCAATGTGAACTGCAGAACATCCCCTTAGGTAGGGTTGGATGAGAAGCTGTGAATACAGGAAACTACGAATATATATTTTTCACATATTTTAAAAGTGAGCATAGTTCAGCCATATCAACATATCAATATAGTTCACAGCCATATCAACTGCAAGGCTCTGCAAGGCTGATACTACTGCCAGCGGGAGATGTAACGCTGTATGACTTTGGTATTGAACCTCTTCCTGTAAAGCTGTGCTTTGAAAGCTGGCTTTTGTATGTCAAAAGAGTCTTGCTGGACTGCATGGCTGGGACAGAGATACTTTTCTGATGTGTAGTGTAACTAAGACAACAACAGTAAGAATTAATACTAGTCAATTCTTATATAGCACTTTTCACCCACTGTAGTGAAATGGCATCTCTTGCACAGGAAAGTCCCATTTTATTAAGGCAGCCTTGTTGTGAAGGCGGTAATTTTTTTTCCCTACAGTATTTCACAATCCCAGGAATTTATTTAGAGGCTATTAGTACGTCTTTTGGGCTTTACTTCTATCTGGCACGTTTTAAGTGACTAAAATGTAGGTGGAAAATAAATTCCCCAAAGGATTCTTATTTCTGTAATTGTTTTATTCTGTGGCAGTGCCTTGGAACCTCAGTGCTGGCTCCTTCACCAGTGATAGGGGCTGTATAATTGTAGAAAAAGGTGAACCTTGCTTCAAAGAGAGAGAAAATATTTCTGTGGCATGCAGAGGAATATAGATACCAGGAAGGCTGTTCTTTTGCTCAAAGTAGCTCCTTCAGAGTGACTTGCATGACAAACATCATCTTTCCTGAGAAGATCTCTAGCTCAGAATTGTGTATGCAATGCTCCTGAGCTAAAATCCACGTATCAGCACATGCCTTAAGTGCTTTTGGGCTCAAACATGTCTGTTTCATAGAAGTAAAAACTCTCCTCCCAAACTGTTCCAAATCTTGATGTTCACCTTAGAAAGTGCACCTCTTCCTTTTTGCGGCTGGAGGTAGAAACTGAGCTCTGTTTGACTGTGATTGTACAATATGTCACTGAAAGAGCTGGGACTAAAACCTACTGCCTTGTAACCTAGTCACCTCTGTCTTTTTCACAAAAGGGTGGGGATGAAATGAGTTTTCTTCAGATCGCCAAAAATGTCAGCAGACTCTAGAGATCTCCAAACCTAAACCATCTCCGACGCCTTCTCATGCATCCAGGGCCTCACCTCTTCCCCTCTGTGCAGCTGCCAAAACCTCTAGCTTCCTTTCACTGACAGCTTCACCAGTGCAGCTGTGTATTTTCAATGAGTAGCACTAGGAAAATTTGGAGGTGGAATATAATTAAATTTTTTAAACCCACAGGAAGGTTTCTGGTTTGAACATATTAGTCACTCAAGTTCAATTAAAGCTTAATTTCTAAAGAAGTTACCTGATGTAACCACAGATGATCCAGAGAGCTGCAGGACAATCTGTGCTGTGGATTGCACTAGCTCCAGCACTGTCACTCACATCCTAATTTGAATCAGTAGAAAAACCAAGGTACTGAAGGCCAGTGACAGACTCATGGAAGGATTTGTGTCAGAACCAGGTTAGGTCTCTGGAACCTCTGGTTGCAGTTGCTGGGCAGAGAGCTGTGGCAGCGTTCCTTTCATGAAGAACAGCAAAAATCCGGCTCTCTTTGTCATCTGCTGAAGAGAAGGTAAATATTAAATGCACCTCCGTTCTGAGCAATTCTGATTCATGCAAGCCTTGTTCAGCAAAAATAAGGTAATGTTTCAAATGAATGTGTGCTTGCCTGGTAATCTCTCCTTTTTCTTTTATGCAGCTCTAGGTGCTGCTGAACAGAGGTAGGTCTGCTGCTGAAGCACACACCTGTGTAGTAATCCTTGCTTTCTAAGCCAGGGATTCTTTACCTTATATGGGACATTCTTGTAGCTGATGTCTCTTCTTGGATCTGTTTTGAAAGTATGGGAAGTCAGTGGTGCATTATGAGAGACACTGATATACGAGATACTGATGTGCTCTGGATTTATTCCCTGGCTGTGGAGTTGTTTAGCCCTGTCAGAGTCCTTGTCTGGACAGTGGGGAATCTAAGAACGCAAATGCCAGATGAATGGAGCCAAGAGAAAATCATCTGGGCTTTCTTGGGCATACAGCTCTTGCAGGTACAAGTCAGCTCTGTGAAGGTGTCAGTCCAAATGAATGGCCAGTGATGGGAAAGAATCACATTCAGCTTTGACTACAAGAAAAGCAGCTGTGGATTCTCTGGTGTGAAAACTCACTCCTTGCCACTACATCCACTTTCTTTTTTTATCTTTTTTTCCTTACAGAACCCATTAGGGAGCACCTACAGAACAGAGAAGAGAGACATCTGACATACCCTGGACAGGAGATGATGGCAGGAGAATGACTGCAGCCGTCTCCCACAGGATCTTTAACTTCCTCCCAAACCTCTTTGCCTCCCTCCACACTCCTGAAACAACTCTGCTGTCTCTTCAGCAAAGACTTTTGGCTCTACTGTGAGATCCATAGGTCTGCTCCACCAGTGAGTTTGCATGCTCCTTTCTGTCTCCTGCCTCTTGTCTTTCCTCTTACCTGTGCAGAATGCTTCAAACAAAATGATGAAGCCACCTACTAAAACTGCTCTGTGAGCAAATCCTGCTGCTTTTCTTTCTAGGAAGGTGCCACTTGTTACATCTGAACTGAATGATCAAGACCCTTTTCCTCTCTGCAGTATTCTTTGGCCATTTATTCTCAGAGTCAGACCTGGGCATATACAAGTCTTTTTTTTTTTGTCCTCTTCTGCTCCCACTTCTCAATTACAATGAAGAAGAAACCCACAGAGGCCCAGTGGAGGCCACGTGGGTAACTCAGGACCAGGTCTTCAGGACAAGCTGTAGCAGGTACTTCCAGATAGTTTAGACACAGCCACTGGGATGGGAGCTTTTTTGTCAAGAAGGTTTAGCCCCAGGTGCTACTAGTCCCACTCTGTAGCTAGCAAGACACTGAAAAACAGTTCAAACTTCTCCTTCCCATGGGTGTTGAACTTGCTTTTTGGGAACCTCAGTTGCTACTGGTATCGGGAGCAAAGCGGGGAGGAGTTAGATCTCTGCACTTAAACAAAAGTGGAAGCAGAAAAGGCTTTCCAAGGGTTTGTTCCACTCCTTTAGGGATGGTTTTGTTAGAAATAACAACTGGAACTTTAAGCGACAGCTACTGCTCTGACACACACTAGAACTCACTCCTTTGGTGATAATTCTGTTTCTCCCCTTGTCAAGCCCCCTGTTAATGGCTAGCTCTCTGCTCTACCTAGAGCAAAACTGAAGCTGATTTTGGATGCTACTGCATGCTTAGTGGCATTCAGGAATGGAGGGTGCCATAACAATGGAGCTGGTGTCACAGGTCTTGTGGGAAAAACTTAAAACTGAGAATGAGAAGACTGAAATTTTTTTCTTGTAAGATTATGTATTCTAGAGTGACCTGGGCACTTTTATATCATCTAGTCAGTTTTTGACAGAGCAAAGAACTGATGTATAGCTCACAAATACATCTGTCTGGAGTGGGGTTTGTCAGCTGGCTTTTTTTTTCTGGCCTCCTTTTGTGTGTGTCACAGGAGAACTTTTTATGCGGTCCTTTTTAGGAAATGAAAGAGAATCGGTTTACATCCCGCTTAGAAAAAATGGCATCAAACAACTTCTTCAAAGTTCAGCATGTTTCCCTAAGCACAAGTAAAGGCCTAAATGGTTAAATCATTCTCAACTAATTAAACGTTTGGTAAACTCTGTCCTTACACGTTCTACTATTCCCAAGCAGAATAAAAGGTTGGTTTATAGGGAACAATGGTGCAGATGAAAAGAAACAGAAAAAGTCCCCCTTTGGAAGGATACAAGCTCTTCTCTGGAGTATTTAAAGCAACCTGATGTTTGTTGCACCTCTAGATCAATGTCATTATGCATATTTTCCTTCCCCCATCAACGTAAAGGTTCAGTTCACCTTCCTGAGGATAGATCAAGTCTTCTCCCTGCACAAGCCTCCATGGTTTGAAGCAGGATCTGAAATGCCCAGCAAATAAAGGTTTTTCAAGACCAGTATCAACCGAGCTGTGCAAATAATTCCTTCTACTAGTTCCTTGGCTGAACTGAAGAACTAAAAAACAAGTTGTTCTATGACAGTGGAAATAATGAATTCTTGCCTCAGAGCTCTTTTCCCACCCCTCAGCCCCTGCTCCCTCCATGTCCCCTGTGATCCCCTCCCCTCCCACTACCTTCACTTCCCTTAGTTCTCTCAGATAACAGCTGGGCAGTGGAAGCACGTCTCGTAGTTAGTTCTGATGAGTAAGTGGCCAGGGGGGAGCCAAACTTTGCAAATAACTGCTGAGCTCACGCAGCAGCACTTCTTTAGTGGGGGCACTAGTTTAGGTCCCTTTGTTTCTCTTGACCTGCCAATTTCTTGAAGTTTGTGCACAATTAGCATTGCTGGGAGTGTCATGTCTCTACAGAATTTGACTGGAAGAAGTCTGAGGTTGAGAACTTATTTGAGAGGCAGATGGACTGGCAGTGCAATCACATAAGCCTTGTTCCTAAGGGAACCTGCCTTCAGATGCTTTGCTTGAACCAAGATAAAATATTTTTGCTTTGTTTTCCAAGACTTGTTAACTGCTTGGATTAAACTAGATATGCATATGGAGTTATACTTTAAGCATGTTCGTACTTTTCTGTTGGTTTATGCATAATTTGTTTTCTACAGATAGTGGATTTATTTCTTTACATATTTTACAAGCAAAGCATGACACAGCTAGTTCTGCCCCGTTTATGTTGGCTTCACAGAATTTTTGCTATCATGATGCTATTCCTTTGAGATCCCTCTTCTTTCCCTCTGCGTCTGATGCCTTGCCTGAATATTGCTGTCTTTGTGGGAAAAATACGTGGTCTCTTTGAGGCTTTGCTGACTTCTTAAAGGTTATGGTATGAGTCCAAAAGTGGTTTTCTCCTCACCTTAACGTGATTTCAGGTGTTTAGGTGTTAGATAGCTTTACTTAATAAGGAAGATCGAAAATTATAAAGAAATTGCGGAGTACACCTGAAGTATTAATAAACCATAGCCTTTTGAAATGACAAGTCCTAGTTTGCCATTTCCTTGAACAGATATCATGCTTCTGCTTGGGCTTTTTTGGTGACAGATAGAAATGAATACCAGGGTGGAGTCTTCTGGCATGTCTTGCCATGTCACTTTTAACGATAAAGGTATTTAGTTTTCCTCTTTGTGAGTATAAATTGATTGTCTGTCCTCTTGAAAATAAAGATGTGACTCTTAAGTTCATAAATATCTCATTCACTAGGCCCAGTTTCTCTCAAATTCTTCTTCCTTTTCCTAACTCATTCTACAATTATGACCAGTATTTTGTAGTGCACTGTAGGTCATTATGCGATCTTGGTGTTTGCAGAGACACAACATGATTAGGGTTGCTTTTCTGACCAAGGAGCAGTATATTACTATACTGTTATGCAAAAAGAAAAATACTAAAAAGATAACTACAGGAGGCCATGAACGCTATTGTCATCTATCTAGCTTTAGAGTAAGAAGAGTTGTACAAACTATAAAAATGATGCAACTGGCAAAAGAGATCAGTAACTCTGAGTAGAATTGTGTTGAAATCCAGGCCCTAATTTCTTAGTACCAGACATTAAGCTAAGCTGTTAAGAATTAAACGGATTGTTAGAAAAATCTTTCATCTGCTGCTATTCTTTATTTGTACTGGTGAAGAACCTAGGAGCCCTGGTGGCAGACCAGTGCCATTCCTGTGTTTCAGGATTGTGAATTCTCATAAAAAGTAAACCGGTGCTTTGAAGAACATCAGTAACGATATTATCAACTATTAATCTAGTCAGTAAACTATATATCTTCTTTTCATCTGTCTGCATTTCCAGATTGCATTCAGAAACATTTTCCTCCTGCACATACTTATTAATTTTTTGTCCTGTGTTTCATTGAATGCATTGTGTAAAATGTACTCAGAGTAGTTATAGTTTCAGGGAACTGTGTGATCACTCCATGCTACAGGTGAGCTTTAGTGTGTTAATCTTCGCAATGCATGAGCAAAAAGATGATTGTTAAGGCAGGAAAGAGATGCTCACTAAATCTAAGAAAAAATACAAATGTCTCGAAATGCAAGACAGAGTGAGAAAGAAGTAGATTGGTAGGTTATAGTGTCTTTTATTATTACCATATTCAAATCCAGTCTTGATGGCATTAAACACATCATTGTCACACTGCTGACTGTTTGGTGTCTGGTAAACGGAGTTCACAGGGTAATTCCTGTTCACAGAAATAGCCAAATTGATGCTAATTGCCAACTTTGTTGCCATGGTTATGCAGAGCAAACATCTCCCTAACCCCCTGGGCAGGAATCAGGCACAACACAAAGGTACCTAATTTACTGCTCTGACCAGAAATAGGCTGAATAGAAAGCTTTGGTCAGCAAGGATACTAATCCAGTTCCACTCATTAAGCCTCCCCTTGTAGGGAAGTGCTGTGAGGGCTTCCAGGCTGTTCAAGCAGTTGCAGTTTTGTCTGTACTTTCTCTGTTACAAATATCAAGCCCGTTTGAGCTTTCTGTTCAGAAATTTGACAAAGGTGAGACAAGGTTGGTCAGCCGTGACAAAGAGAAGAATCATTTTTACACATCTGTTGTCTGCCTTTGTTAACGTGTAGAGGGTCTCTGTTTTGGGAAAATGTATTGCATTTTTATCCACCTGTTCAGTCCTACCGGTACTCCCAGTGGTGATGAACTTCCATAATGAAAACATCAGAGAGAGTTTTAGTACGACACAGTCTGCCCAGCTAAGAAATGGCTAAACACTTGCTTCTGCTTGATGCCACTGCGTTAAATAATAGCTAATGGAGCTCATGATACAAATTTGATGGGTGTGCTGCAAAGATGGCTTCTGTTAAAGGAAGGAGAATGGGAGTGAAAAGAAAGACTAGGGCACACACGGAAAGCAAGAGCAACTGGTGAGGAGCTGGTGAGCTTCCTGGTGAGCTGGGTGGAAAGGACAAAGGACCACTGTCCCTTAGGGAGATTGTCCCGTTTTCCCACGTATAGCTACAGTCCCTACTTCTCCAGGTCTTCCACTGGCTCCAAGAGCAAGTCTGGTAGATACAAAGGAGGTGGAACTGTGATCATTTTTACATTTTTGTATAGCCCACTTGCTTTGGTGACATCCTTTTTGGCTTATGCCTAGACGGAGTGCTGTGCACAGCTGTTGGTGCTCGCAGCAATGAAGTGGATGCCAAAAAGTTGTGCCTCCAGCTCACAAGTGCAAATCTGACTCTACTAGCTGGCAGCAGTGTATGTTCTGCCTGCAAACTACACAAAAATGTATTCTCAATTATCTTTTTCAGTTATAAAGGCCATTTAAATGACATATGACTTTCAAAACAAGATATTCTATGGGGTCTATATATCTCTCCCCACTCCTATGTTTGCTTTTCGTGCTTTGGCATCTGACATTAATGTCTGTCATTGAACATCTCAACCTTTGTATCTTTCTCATGGGAGACACAGATCAGAGTGTTTAAGCTTTGTAATTTGGCATTGCTGGCATTTTTGGTTCACCACAAACGTTTCCGATGACACTAATGACATTTAACAAGTTTTGGAGGAAAAATCATTAAGAACAGAATTTTAAAAACCCCTTGGTGATCTGAAGTGCTCTCTGAATGAACTCTGGGAAGTTTAAGTTCAGACACAGTATCCAGCCTCTCCATTTGTACTAGAAGTGAGGCTATTTGCAGTTATTGTTTGAGAGAAAAACAATGTTGAAAACTTTAGACAGAAGTTTTTGGGTTTGTTCAGAGAAGATACGACTATTGATCAAAAATACATTCTGTGTGTTTCCAGTTTCTCGAGGCGTACTCATTTCCAAGACTGAAACTGCTGTCTTTTTATTTTTACAGTCTTTCTTTGAACTAAGATCCACATTCATTGTTACTGAACTTTAATAATCTAAGGGTCACTTGAAGGGCTTTTGTTTGAGAGACCTTTCAAGCCAAGCCAAGGCAGCAGTTTAGAGAACGTTTCTTGTTTGTAGACAAAAATATATTAAAACAACCAAGGGAGCTATTACTCTTCCACATAATTATTTTTAATGTCTCATTGGACATGTATGAAATGCCTTTCAGTTCCTGTGGGAGAATTACTTTTTTACATTTTGCAGCGTGGCTTTTGTTAAATTTCTACGCTGCTTTTCCATTGAGCAATGTTCACCCCAGAAGGCTTCATAAACACGAACAGTATCTCTAGGAATATGCTTCCAACACAATCCATGTAACTACTTAAAGACTTGCCAGCAGTCATAGGGCCTGATACCTTGCATACCTTGTGCCACCTATTTTTTCTGGCCATAGTCAGGAAAGAATGTGACCCCAGTTCACAGTTGGAAAAGTCAGAGAACAGCCAAGAATCTGGGACTGCATGAGGTGAGGCAGAGCCATATGCTGCAGCAGCCAGTGTTAAAGGCAGGGGAGAGGGTAGGAGGGCTAAGACCCCCTCCACTCCTTTTCCCCTGGTAAATGCATGCCAAGTAATCAGGGCACCTTTGTGTCTTTGGCATGAAAATTATCTGCAAATGTTCTGTGTTGTCTAGCTCCTTTCAGTTACCCAGGAAAGACTGAAATGGAGTGCATCCTTCATCGTTCTCTTATAACACAAATTCAGGGGGAGGAGAACAAACACGGAAGGGGGAAAGAGTAGCTTTACGGAAAGACAGAAACCATCCTGTAAGAAGGTAGTTCTAGTACCAATATTTGGGCTTGGCTTGGGACATGCACATTATGTGCCCTTTCTGCTCCATGGAGGTGCAGGCTTAGCAGGTAGATGCAGGTGCTTCACTGAGATGTCTCCTTCCTATTGTGTATTCATGCTCCTTTAAACCTGCCAGTTGCCCTTTCCATTTTGAAAGATGCCCGGATGTTTCTTGCTCAGGCACTGACAGCTCCCGCAGGTCACATTGTAGTTGTTTTAATTCTGTGGCCATCGCCCTTCTCCCAGGCATGGTGAAAGTTTCAGTGATCCCAAATGGACTGTACTATTCAAGCAGTCCTGGCACGCGCTTTGGGCAAGGGCCCAGAAAGCATCAGGGCTCACTCTAAACCTGAAACTTCCATGGATTAACAAGGAAGCTACTGCTTATCTGTGTGTTGCACACAGCTCATTTAACAAGCTGCATTGCATGTTGCGGTACCAGTACCTGCCTCTCGTCTCTTTCTTCAAGGCTGATGTGTGCTCTGAAGTTCAATGACTTTACCTGTGTCCTGCTATAAAAGGAAAATCAGGGTCTGAGTTCAGGGAGTGATAATGTAGCTCTGTGTCAGTTTTGGCACCTTACACAAATATGGACCATTATCAAGGTCTAGTCATAAAGCTGATAAAGTTTAGCAAAAATGGGTATCTAAACAACTGTCCTTCCTAACTGGATGTAAACCCAATTTCAAATATATGGTGCTCCCAGGTTTTGAAGAGGTAAATTACCATGTTCACCATCTTCAGATGACTGAACTTGAGGTCTTTCAACCTGAGCTTATAAAATTGTAAGTTATGTAGATGAAGTATAATTGATAATATGCTCTGGTTTGTGGGATGACCTTGCCTTGTTTATGGATAAGAACCACACGTTTCTAGCGGTGAAAGGCTGTGGAAGCTGTTTCTCTGAAGCAGGATGTGATGGTAGAAGCAAAGTATTGTGACTGTAACACAGGGATGTTCTAACATTTTAAGCATGAGTTGCTCAACAATAAGTGCTCAAAAGTTGCCTTTGCATGAACTTCAGTATCTTGGAACAATAATTGTGTCTCACGACTATACTATATAATTGTAAGTATAATACGCACTTACCAGATATCTTCCTAATGTCACAGTGGCAGAATGCTTATAAAATACTTTGTACATAAAAATCTCTGCAAGTATGTACTTAATGACACATTCCTTGAGACAAGGACCGTAAAGCAGACCATGGAATTTTTTGAAGACGTCATTACTTCAGGACTTCCTGTGAAGTTGATTTTGCAGTGTCATCCAAAGTTCCCTGTCCTGATTTGACAATTTTATGGCTTTGAACTCTCACTCAGTTGTTCAAGGTGATTTAGTCAGTGGTTTGTGCCTCCTTACATTTAAGGACTGCCAAATATAATTGTTTGCAGAATATTTAGGTCAACTCTGAGTGCTTCTATTCTGGAGAGATGCTGTTGGAGGCAGCTCAGAGGAGGACAGCGGGAAAAATGAAAAGGACTAAATACGTGCAGCCTGACTAAGGGCTTGGAAAAGCTGGGATGAAAGGACATAATGGTCTGTATGTAACTGAAACATGTAAGCATGAGAGAGAGAGGGAGAAGAATTATGTTGAGTTTGGCAGGAGGATGTAATGAGTAATAGATGGAATGATGAAGGGGAAATAAAATTGGCTGGATGAAGAAAAGCTTCCTGACCACGAGATCTTGTTTGATTACTGAAGTTTCCCAGGGGACTTCTGTGATTTGGGAAAAGTTGTACAAGACTGTTCAGAGCCTCGCAATCCTCCACAAAACATAGCTCTGTAGTCACCTAATAACTTGGCATCCAGGAGTGGATAGTGCTTCCCATCTTTTAACTGTGTTTGAGGTTCTTTGGATTCCTTGCAGTTGCTGGGCAGCCCAGAGCATCCCTTGTGTGCTGGCTGGCCTGTGGCTTCTCTTTTGATTAGGATTACTAATTAATATTACAGCTCTTGAAGAAAACCTACCTCCTCTGAGCTTGTGCATGCAAATGCAGTTATGGGATTGATCCTGTCTATCTGACGCTAAGTGCAGGAGGCTGCAAGGTTGGACTGCAAGGGACACGACCTCTGAAGATGCATCAGGTGGCAGTTGCATATGCCTGTGCCTACATCCTCATAAATCTGGGTCCAAACCTTTACAATATATGGATGGATGTTATCAATACATGGTGTTGAAGTGGAGCATATTGCAAGTGTGAAATACTCTGAAATCCTTATTTACCAGAAAGGTATTCGATGTTTAAACAGAGACTAGTAAAATATAGAAAATTACTCAAGAACATATTCAACTAATTCAAGAACTTTCATTCCATGATAAAGTATATGTAGCTATTACAAGGTATTCATGTTACCCATACGTAGAATTATTTCATTATAGATCTGGTGTCTGGCTAACGCTGACTCCAGTAGTTCCTCTGAGAGAAGTTTATCTAATGAAAAATTGTGTATTTTTAGCTGATATCCAACCAATTTGCTGAACTCATTTTGACTACTACCCAGAGGTTCTGAGAGTAAATTGATAAGTGAGAATCCATTTGGTTTTGAACAATTAGAAAAGAAGCATGCAAAAACTCAGCAACCCAGAGGCAGTAAAGACCATGAGGCTCCTATAAATCGGGAAGCTCAGATCATGGAGTTAAGAAAACAGGCTGACAGACTTTTCCTGGTAGGTCTCTTCTGCTTGGCTTTTCAGTATAGTCCTTGTTTTCCAGCAGCTGCTCAAAGCAGTAGAACTTATTTCCTCAAATGCACATAGAAATTGCAACTGCTGCTGCTGCTCAGGGCCAAGCGATGGAATAAATATTGTGAAGAACAGTTTTGAAACTGCACACAATCCAATGTCTGCTCTGCTCCCAAGAGCTAACTGGTCAGAATGGTGGAAGCCCTGAATTTTGAAATGAATCACACAGAAATGTGAGGCTTTCATGTAAGCTAATCCACTAATAAATCAAAAAAAGACTTCTTATAAAGGTACTCCTTCATTGAATTATCTTCTTATTTGAATTTAATAATCTCATGGGGGCATGATTAACTGTATCAATAGGTACATAACTTGTACATTCGGAGAGAGATCTAATGTCTTCCAAAGAAAAAAATATAAATCATTTAGACCTGGAACAGTGATCACAATGGAAGTTTCATTTGCAAAGGATTTATTGAGACTTGAAGTGAGTATTATGTTTTGAATAAATGCACCATTGACCAGTATCAGATTTCCATATGCTTTATCTTGTTTTTTCTGAGCAACTGCTCATAAACTTTTTTAATATCTTGATTAGCATGATGGTGCTACTTGCAAATCTGTTCGTAGAGCTATTAAACTATGATAGTGCAATCTAGAGAAAGGAATCACACTTGCTTGGTTGTTCCTTTCATTGTTTAATTTAAAAAAAAACATAAATAACAAGTTAACAGGGTTTCTTTGTGCTTCTTTCTTTCTGCTAACATGTTAAGTATTTCAGGAAAGGTTTGTCAAGACATGACAAAAGTAGGCCTTAGTTCTGGTCTGAACTTTATTGAACCCTGCTTTCATGTAATAGGAAGGAAAAACAAGTGGTAGATTTGATCAGCCTGAGACTATGACTCAATGGCTACAGCAGACTCCCAGTGTGTTTAATTCCTGTGTCGTAGCAGTACTCAGATGAATTTAGCAGAATCAAACGTATATAAAATCTGAAGGGAAAGGAATCTCCTGTTCTCATGAAGAAGAAAATTGACTTCTGGGGCAAGTTCAACACATGGCTCACTCCCTCACATGGGCTCCCTCCCTCCTTTCTTCCCCCACCTCTCCCTGCAAGCTTCATGTCTAGCTGTCCCTGCATAGCTCGCTCTCAGCATGAGCTTTGCAGACAGGTCTGTGGGTGGCAGTAGGGTCAGCAGAGGCTGCTGCTGAACAGTGACAGTCACCAATGTGAAAACAGCAGAGTCCTGCAGTGACATGCCGATGAGAACCGCGCAGGCACCTGCACAGCCCAGTTAGGCTGTACTCCATTCTGTGGAGGGCACCAGGGCTTCTCTCCCTGCTTGCAGCAGACATCTCTTGAGCTGAGGCCCTGAAGCCATGGAGTTTTCAGATGACCGTTCACCCTCGTGGCCAGACCAGACATCCCATGCGGTAGCATGTGATACATACACAAGGGAGAGACTGGCTGTAAAGCTTTGGTTTTGATTAAAAAAAATATATTGAGTGGGAAACCTCAGAATAAAGAACTGGGAAAGCTCATGTTTTGGTTGGAGCTACATTTTTTTTCTGCCTGTTGCTTCCAGCCAACTAGATGAGAAAAATGAACTTGTTTGCCTTTTGTGTATTGCTGCAATCCACACATATCAGTACATATAGTCCAGAGAGAGGAGAGACACGTACCTTTATGTAGCTGCAGTTAAACGAAGGACTGGGTATGCTCAGTTAGCAACGAAGCTGAAGGGCTGGGCCAGGGGCTGAGGGCAGCAGAATCTCTTCCCAGGCTGTGGAGGAGCCATTGCGTGTGCGGTGCTAATGGGGCTGGGAGCAGGGACTCGCCGTGTTGCAACAGCTCTCCAGCTCCAGCCCTGCCACCCCCTCACAGGTCACACCACTGGCAGATCACACGGAGCTGCGCTGCATAACGCAACAACCATCTGCTTTTCTTTGCTTACCCAAGGTCTCCAAGCACTCCACAAATACTGCTGGAGTCCCCTAGTGTTCTGGCAAAACTACTGGCACTTCTTCCATTCCTCCAGAGTGTGCAGAGGGCATTAAGCAGAACCCAGAAGCTTTTGTTCCTCATCTGCTTTAGGCACCAGGCACGTTGTTTTCATTTCTAGTCGGCTGAACTCACTGAACATCCATAGACAAAGAGGATGTGCTTAGGTTTCCCCACTGCGTGGTACAAGGCGTTAGACCCTGGTGGACTCAAGTCCTTAAGCACTGATTTTGGTGGGACCACTCTTGCTTTAAAGCACCCCTAGTCAGGTCCTCACATGCATGAATCCCCCTGAAGTGTGTAGGATGAGAATAAAATCCCGTGAAAAGGGTTTTAGATCCTCAGCTGAGCATCAGACCAGCCTCACTGGAGCCCCCCTATTTGCCCACTGAGGAGTGCTGGTCAAGAGAGTATCTTTGCAGAGCGCTGCAAAAGGGCTTTGCAAGAACGGAGTGAGATTTGGACTTTGCTTGCATTGTTTTTCTTCAAGAATGAAGTTGAAAGATAAAGGCATGGATGCTTAGTGTTTAGGAAAACACGTTCATGGCCAGTCTACTGGAGAAATGGGTAAAGGAGAATTCATCTTCTGTCCCTGTCCCGTAACATCCAACAGTTAGCGAGACCTGAGGCTGCTGGTGGCATCAGTTTCAAACTGCCTTTCCTTACCCCTCAGGTACCAAAAATCCTGCAGTGCATGGCTAGGGACAGCAGGTCCACTTCAGCTGGAGTTTTCCTAATGCTTTTGCATGTGTAAATATTTGGTTTACATTTGCGATGCGCACCCGTATTCAGAGATGGCATTGCCAGTGGCTCAAAGAATTCTTTGGATTTGTGTCTGTGACAGGTACTGTTACTCATCTGTTTCTATATTATTATATTTCGAGTTCAGTGTGCCTTTATAGTGGGATCTGCAGTCTACAACCGGGGAGAAATTAATTCCTTAGATCTCAGTTACCATACATACACTTATAATGTACTAAGTTTTAGAATTTTTTTTTTATTTCCCCCTCCCGAAGTAATAATTTTATTACTTTCAAAACCATTAGAGATAATGCCAAGAACTGAGCATATTACCTAAGATCTTCCCCACCCCCCAATTTCTTTTGTATGTAAGTACCAAAATACCTATAAAAATCCTATATAACAATTTTAGGTGCTCCATAAGTATATCCCATTGTATATCTGGGGCTTTTAAAACGTCACATATGCCAGATCTGAAAGATGTTACTGGTACCCAGCTGTCTCCGACCTCCTGTTCCCCACCCGGCCGGCCAGGGCCCTGTGCAGCGCCGGGGTTTATGCTGAGCCTCGCCTCAGCACCGCGCTCACAAATTCAGCGGCCCAGGGGCGGCGCGGCAGGGTCCCGCAGGTGCGGGAAGGGGGGCGGGGTCCCGCAAGTGCGGGAATGGGGAGGCGGCGCCGCGGGGGTCCCCAGGTGCGGGAAGGGGGGCAGCGCCGCGGGGTCCCACAGGTGCCGGGGGGGGGGGGAGGGGGGGCGAAGGGCGCCGCCGCCGGCCGGGTTGAGCGCGGGGTCAGGCCCGCAGTCCCGGCGGGTGCGGGGCGGGGCTCATCAATTTCCCGAGCTCGGTGCCCGCGTCCCGGCGCGGCGCTAACGCGGAACAAATTGAGACATACCTCTCCGTAATTAGTTCCAGCGTTTTAAAGATTTACGGTAAAATGATGGCCTGAGCCCCGCCGGCCGGGTCCGGCCCTCCGCGGTCCGCCGCCGCCCGGGGCGGGGGGCCGGGAGCTCGCCCCGCCGCGGCTCCACGCCCCGGTGCCCGGCCGGGGACGCCCTGGGAGCGGGGAGCCTTCAGCCGGCGGAGCCCCGCTCCCGCAGTGGCGGGGCCAGAGGAGGAGACGGGGCGAACTACGGCCCCCCCCCGGCGCCGAGGGGCTTGTCCGCCGCGCAGCCCCGGCGCGGCTGTTCCCGAGCCGCGGCGCTGGCCGGGGGGGTCGGCCCGGGGCCGGCGTTCCTGGGCCCGGAGGGACCTAAGCGCCCGCCCCGCGTGTGCCCTGTCCCACTCCGCGGAGCGCCGGGGAGAGGGCACGCTCCTTTCCTCCTCGTGCCATCGAAAAAGGCTTTTTTCCCCTCAGCGGATAAACCAAATCTCCTCTCCCCGGCTCGAAAGCGTGCCAGTGCCCCCCTCAGCCCAGGCAGGGAAAGCCGGGCCCGGCGTGCCGGGGGCTCCCGCAGCGCTCGGCGGGGCGCGGGGAGGCAACGAGGAACGCGGGACGGGGCCCGCCGCGATGGGTTCGTGCCCCCTGCGCCCCTGCGGGTGCTTCGCAGCTTTGTTTCGGCTGCTTCGTGGCACTTAAATAATCAAACTCTGATCGGCTCTGTGAGTGAAAGGAGACAGATCCCCCTGTGTGCTGTGAGCAGCATTGGAAGGGCTGGGTGTTTATCTCTGTTTAAGTCAAGTCTCCCAGACCTCCGATCGGCGAGGGGGTCATTTATCATTTATGGGTTTAGTAAAGTGCAGAATTACCGGGCCCTTAATCGGCTAGCACGGCAGGGGAGAAAGCGGAACGGGGAAACGCCGGCTGGGGGGGCGCTTCAGCGCTGCTCAGGTGGGAGCAGGTTCCCGAGCCCGTTTGCCCGGGATCGAGCCGTGCTCTCAGTAGAATAATCCTCGCCCAGGAAATATCTGTTGTTTAATCTTGCAGAGTACGCCTTCGGGCACAATCGACGTGACAACATTATCAAGAATCGCCATAGCTTTGGAGTAGCGGGCAAAATAACAAAGCCTGCTTGCTGCCTGGCGGAGATTGGGTCGGGGAGAGGGCAACAAGTTCTGGGTCTGCCCACCGGCAGAGGAGGTGCTGGCCCTGACCCCCCATCTCCCCTTTCAGCTGGGCACCCAGGGTCGGGCGCCCGGTTTGCCGGGCGTGGGGTGATTTACGCCCGAGTGCGACTGGTATCGGGGTCGGCATCTCCAGGGAAGAGGCCAGCAAACGTCCCAGCACGAGGGAGCAGCTCCTCTCGGCACGCCGTGGTGTCCCGAGGGGACCTGCTGCCAGCGCTGCCGCCGGGGCTGGAAAGGGGGGGTGGGGAATTTTTCTCTCTCCCTGGTGCTGGCTGGAAGGGAGCGGCTGCGGAAAGTGGCGCTGGCCGCTTCCCAAAAGTGCCTAGCCCGTCCCGGGGTAGAAGCGTCCGGGCTTCTTTTCTCCTCCTGGGGCTGCACCGCGGAGGGTTTCTCCTGGGTCACCCCCTCCCTGTTTGCGGGGAGGCCGCTTCGTGCCCCGCACGGCTGGGGTGGCCGGGGGGGTGCGGGGCCAGTGCAGGGCGCTGCGGAGGGGCGGGCGAGCCGCCCCGAGCCCCCCGGCCGAGCGGGGCCGACCCCGGCCTGGCTGCGGGCGCTGCCCAGCCGCGGGGCGGGGGATGCCGGGGGGGGCAAGGGTCTTCTCATGTCGCCGCGGGAAAGGCGAGAGAGGCGAAGGTTTGGAAGGACCTCGGCAGTTTCTCCTCCCAGATGGAATAACGCAGACCTAGGCGATCAAGAAAATATCCTTCCCGTTCAAGAAGATTGTCAAGCTAGGTTATTTCAAGAAAAGAAAAGGGGGAAAAAAACCCAAAACAAACAAACAAAAAAACCCAGCACACTGGTTCGGAAAATAGTCTGTTGTGGGAAAGGTTTTTTCTGTTTGTACCAAGGGAGGTCTAGTTTTCACGGGATATTAGATGCCCCCCCGCCCCTTAGCCAGAGAGCCCTGCGTCTGTTCGTACGGTGTCGATGCCAGGGCAGGAGGTGCAAGGGACCAAGCTCAGGTGTGAGTCCGTCCCCGAAATGAGCAAACCCAGCTCCCTATTCTGCACCATCCCGCGGCCCGGCCCGGCCCCCGGCGGTGCGGGGTGGCCGCGGGGAGCCCCGGGGCTTCCCCCGGAGAAGGGGAACAGGGCGGGAGCAAGCCTGGGGGGCCGTCGGTGGCAGCAAGGGTGCGTTGGTTTTGCGTGCGCTCATCGAGCGGCGGGTCCTGCGGGTTTGGCCGGGCTCTGATGTCGGCGGAGAGAATCGGCAAATCTTTCGCTCTTACGTTACACGTAGATTTCCGTAACAAATAGATCTACGCATCAAAGGAGAGATTTTAAAAGGGGAATTCTCCGAAGACAGTTTGTGAAAATTAAAGCCGTTTCACTAGTAACAAAACCCGACAGTTCTGCTTAAAGAGTTTAAAGATAAAATGAAATTATACTTAGCCACTCTAATAACGAACTATTTTAATTTCTTTAGTTGTACCATTTACCCTTTGAATTTTAAAACATCGTTTCAAGATTGGCGATGCTTGCGGTAACCTTTCGTGCCGCGGGGGGGGGGAAGGAAATTTTCCGAGGTGTTAATTGTCCCCAGGAAGACAACGGGCTCGGTCTTTCCAGCCGCAGGTAAATGTTGATGGCGTTTCTTTTATTATTTTCACTGCAAAGGGAGGGCGAGGCGGGCGGGGAGGCTGCGGCTGCCGGGGAGGGCGCCGAGCGGGGGTCCAGGTGCTGCGGGGCGAGATGCGGGGGGCAGAAGGCGCGGGGTTCCCCGCGTCCTCGGCCTTCACCAGCATGCTGCAGCGGGGCGCAGCCCCCCGCAGCTGTCCCACGCGTGCTCGTAGAAGCAAATCCCCCCTCCCAGCCCCGAGATTAATAATCTCGGGGTGATTATTAATTAGGAGTTTGGAAGGAAGACGGCAGGATCCCCCTTCTTGCGGTCGGTGGACCGCGAAGGAGGCTGCGGGCTCGCCGCTGCCCCGGGGCCCGGCAGGCACCACGTCCCGCGGGGCTCTGCCGCCCGCCCGGGACTTCTTGCCAGCCCCGCAGCGCCGAGACCATGGCATCCCTCGCTGCCAGGGCCGACCCCAAACCCGCCGTGCCGCCCCGAAGGACCGTCCAGGGTTAACGTGTAAGGTGCCATGGGGGCTGTCCCGCCGCCGCCCCCGGGCTGCATGCTGAGGAGTTGCCGTGCGGGGGGCTGGGGAGGGAAGGGAGAGTCCGGGGCTTCCCAGGAGCAGCGCCAGGTGAATCTCCCCAAAGCAGGTTATTCACGGCGCTGCGGTCCGTGTGTGTCGACCCCTCATCCCTCCCCGGTCCCGTCCCCACCGCCCCTGCCTGCCCAGCCGCTTCCTTCCCTCTCAGAGACGGGCAGATCGGAGGGACGGGGCTGGGACGGGGGCGAAGGGCGCTCACCCCTCCCCGTCGCCGGCGGAGCCCTCGGTGCCCTGTCACCGCCGGCTCAGCGCGGCGGGCCGCTGCCTGACGCCCCCTGAGGCCCCGCCGCACCGGGACGGGCAGCGCCGGTGCGGGCAGGGGTAGGAGCTCGGGCAGGCGGCCGGGACCCCGCGGGAGCTCGGGGACACGCGGGTTCCTCCCACAGCGGGAGAGGCACCTGGAAAAGCACTTTCCCCTGGCAGGGACGGGGTCCGCCCGCCCCAGGCCGGGTCAGTTCCCCGGCTGCTGCAAGGGCGGGGGCCTCTCCGCGCCGCCCCCGGGGCCTGCGGCCCCACCGCCCCCGAAAATCCCCACGGACATGCACGGAGCTGGCGGGAAAGCCGTCCGGCACGTACTTACTGGCCACCTGGATCCCTCTAACAGCCTCGCAAGTCTCTTAAAGCGAAGGGACGTTAGGGTGAGATTTAGTGGCGCTTGCACCAGAAGAAGGGTGGGAGTGATGCGCAGGGGAGATATATTCTCCCACAGTAACCTCTCCTCCTCCATCCCCGGCTCTCCCTGTCGCCCCCCTCCCCCCCGTGTCTGCTCCGTCCAGGCTCGGCAGAGCGGGCTGTGGGCAGCCCCTCGGCAGAGGTTGTGTGAATGGAGGATCGGCGTGGCTGACTCCTCCTCCCCTGCAAGCGCCTCTATTTGAGCTTTGCAAAGTTGCGGGTGAGCAGGCATCCGAGGTGAGGCGTGCGAGACGGCTGTGCCCCCCTAGCACGGACAGACGGACACCCGCACAGACCGACAGATACAGACGGACAGGCAGACACAGGCGCACCGCGCCCTGCCCTACCCTGCGCTGCGAGAGGGTGCAACCCCAGAGGCGATCCTGGAGAACAACCTTTCCCTGTCGCTGTTGCCGGCTCCCGCAGGGCTGGACCCGGGGAGCTGCGTGGCGGAGCAAACTTCCCCCAAAGGGCTGAGCTCGCCAGCCTGGTGCCTGCAGCCGGAGCCGGCCTCCGGCTTGGCGGGCAGGAGCCAGGTGTCCTGGAACAAGTGCGGCCCGGGGGGAGACTGGCTGCCCGGCGGCAGGCAGAAGGTCTGCGAGCAGATGGGCTCCGACGTCCGGGACCTGAACGCGCTGCTGCCCTCCGTGCCCTCCCTGCCGGGCAACAGCAACTGCACCATGCCCGTGAGCAGCGCGGCGCAGTGGGCTCCCGTCCTGGACTTCCCCCCGGGGGCCTCCTACGGCTCGCTGGGGCCGCACTCCTTCATCAAGCAGGAGCCGAGCTGGAACGGGTCGGACCCGCACGAGGAGCAATACCTGAGCGCCTTCACCGTCCACTTCTCCGGCCAGTTCACGGGCACGGCCGGGGCTTGCCGCTACGGGCCCTTCGGCGCTCCGCCGCCCAGCCAGCCGCCCTCCGGCCAGGCTCGGATGTTCCCCAACGGGCCCTACCTGCCCAACTGCTTGGAGAGCCAACAAGCCATCCGCAACCAGGGTAAGGGCAGCGCTGCCGGGCGCCCCGGGCCCGGGGACGGCCCCCGCAGGCCCCGCTTAGCCTTGCCGGGCTGTGCTCGTTGTAAGCGCCGAGCCCTGCCTTTCTCTCCGCAGCGGCCGGGCACGGTTAGGCGAGCCGGCCCTTCCCTGCCGCCTTTCCCTCCCTCTGCGGCGGCCACGTCGCTCCAGGGAGTTTTAGGAGCCATGGGTCGCTCGCCCCCAGCCCTCCTGCGGGGCAGTGGGGGCTCTGCCGGGCGGGCGGGAGCCCCCCGCTCCCGCCCCGCCTCGGAGCGGCCTCTGGCCTCGCAAAGGTTCCTTCGGGCCGGGGACGCCGCAAGCCCCGCGACGGAGACGGGGCCGGTGCCCCCGTACAGCTCCCTCTACAAATTTTGGGGGGCGGAGGGTGTTTGTGTGTGTTTACCTCCAAACCTCCTCCCGAATCCGAAAACCGCTCTCCGCACGTTTGTGTTTTCAGGCCCCTTGTCGCGTTAAGCTCGGGGCGCTGAATGCCCCCAAGCCGGGGTACACAAACGGGGGCGCCTCGTAGTTTCTTTCCAGCCTCTCGGTGGCCGGGACGGGCTGCTGTTTGCACCGCCCTGAAAAATTCCCGTGGGCTGCATGGCCGGGCGGTGGGTCATCCCCCGCGTGTGCCATCGGGATCACCATCTAATCGTTTTTCTTCCAGTGGCTGCCGTATAAACATCTGCCGGTGCAAAGGCGAGGAAGGAGGGAGAGGGGGCGAGCGTGCGGAGACCTCGCCCGAGACCTTTCGGGTCTCGTTCCACCCCCCAGCAGCCGGCTCCGTAGGCGCGGGTTGTGGAGCGCCTGTCCCGCAATCCCCGGCCCCGTGCGAGGCCCCGGGGGTGTCCGGCCGAAGGGGGGGTCGGGCCGCGGCGGCCCCAGGTCTCGGACGGGGGAGCGGCGGAGGGTGCGGGGCCGCTCGCCGGGGTCTCGCCGCTCTTGGCGCGGGGTGGCGCGGTCCCAGCCCGCAGCTCGGGCTCGCTGTGCGCCGCGGGGGCACCCATGTCCCCACCGAGAGGAGCTGGGGTGGGCCGCCCCGGGAGGCGATGGGGCAGACCGGAGGCCGAGGCCGAGCCGGGCGGGCGCGGGCTGTGCTGGCGGCTAGGGGCGGCCCGGGGCGATGCTTGCCGTGAGGAGAGGCGATGGCGGCGGCGGTGAGGTGGTTGTTCAGCAGCGGAACCGCGCAGGGGCCTCCCCCGGGCAGCGCCGGGTCGCAGTCCCGGGGCCATCGCTCTTGCTGCCGCCGTCTCTAGGTCCCTGCCCCCCGCTGTCCGCTCAGCGCCGGGCTTCAACGCCGGGAAGCGCGGAGCGGGGGGACGGGGCCGGGCCGCCGAGCCCGGCTGGGAAAGATGGGCAGCATCCTCGGAGATCGGGGGGAGGCTCGGCCGCGCCGGGCCGGGCTGGCGGCGAGGGCCCGGGACCCCGGCACCGAGCGGCGGGGCTCGGTGGGGAGCGGCCCGCGGTCGGCCCAGCACAAAGCACGGCGGAGCGGGGAGCTCTGCCGGGGATTGCTCTTCAGGCGTCTGAAAGGATTTTAGACATTGGAGCGGATTTGCAATCGCTGGGCCGAAATAGCGACGGGAAGGTGAGGAGGAGGATGGGGGAAATACTCTCGGCCCCGGGTGGGTGAGCGGGTGGGCGAGGGACAACGCCCCTGCGCCGTCCTGTCCTCTGGCTTTAACCACCCCGAAGAGAAACGGAGCATTTAACGCACCGAAACACGGACCCCGTCTTGGGCTTCGCTCGGCCTGCGGCGCCGCAAGCCCCGCACACACACCTGTGCGGGCCCGGAGAGCCGGGGCCCAGCCGCCTCACACCCCTGCATCCCCCGGCCCCGCCGGGGTGGATCGGGGCCCCGCAGGGACCCGGAGGCAGGCGCCTTCCCGGGAAGCAGGGCCGTGTCCCGGGTCCTGCCGCGCTCCGCAGGCCGAGCAAGGCGCGGGGATCCCCCCGCAGCGGCAACGCCGCGCTTCAGCCGCAAATGGTGTCGGTGACACGCAGCGAGCTCCTTCGGCCAGGAGGAATTCGGCAAGCGTGTTTGCTTTCTTTCTTTTTTATTTTTTTTTCTTTCGTGGATGTATAAAATGTTCTTGCTTTGGCTCTCCTCAAGGTTGAACTCCTATCTTTTTTCAGCCGGTTCCTCCGGCCGTGGGAAAGACGCTACCTTGGCTCCGCGATGACATTTCTGCCAAGTCTGGGATGGGGTGGGGGTTAGGGAGCTAAGGCTTTGAAACCTCTGCCCAATTTTCCTCTTCTCGTTCGCTTGCCTCTTTCATCCAGCTGGGCTCCTCCAACAACTGGATGCCTCCAGCGGGCCCCGTTCTCCAGCAGATGTACAACTTTCAATTATTTTCAGCACATTTTAATCAGGCCTGGCTCTGATAACGCCCTAATTAAAGAGACCTCGCTATCGGCAGCTCGGTTCAGAACTCAGCTTTCTTATCACATTCCTGAAGCTTTGGGTCAGGCAACACCGGAAAATGCGGCCAAAACCTCGTTCTGCTCCGAGCTGAGTTTTGAAGGTCACCGAAAGTCTGCGCCGGGCCAAAAGTAGCGTAGAAAGTGTCAGTGTTTTCCGAAAGTTAAAAAAGAGGCAGTGGAAAAATGGGGGAAAAGGGAGTTGAAGGTTGAGCCTTTACCCTGAGGGCTGAGGGAGGAGATAAGGAGCGAGCAACAGCTGTGGGCTGGGAGCCGTGAGGCACCGGCCTGTCAGCGCCGCTCGCCCGGCCGGGAGAGGGGCTCAGCTCCTGGGGCCGGGGAGAGGAGAGGGGCTTGGCCGGGGAAGAGTCGGCCCCGCTTCCATCCCAGCACCGCGGTCTCTGGGCCGGCTTAAAATGATCGCGATTTTCAAAGTCTTCTGGATTTTTTTCCCCCCTCCCCGTTAATCCCTTCATTCCTCCCATGCAACCCCGCAGGTCGATTGAGCCCTGTCATGTCGCTAGATCCAGGCTGTCTGCAGAGACAATAAGATGGAGAAGCAACACCCGGATCCCTTTGTTGCCGCTCCATTTCATTCTCTCTGCAACCCCCCCTGTGATTATCGATCGGCCGTGGAGAAGCAGCCAGCGCCGAGCACTCGGTCCCGAAGGGAACTGAGAGAGGAGCCTGGAAGCAGCCCCCAGCGCTCCCTCTCGCGTAACAAAACCACCCTCCGGCCACAGCCGCGTCCAGAGGGGCTGTGGAGGATGCCCGTGCTGGAATAAGCGGGTTAAGGGAGCGGGGTGTGAGGGGGGGAGCGCTCGGCCTCTGGCTGGGGTCTTTTCCCAGCCCGCGTCGGACTTTTTATGTTTTGTTTTGGTTTTTGGAAGAGTGACTCTCGGAGGAGCTCGGTCCTCGGGGTAAACGCTGATGAGCCGAGAAGCCTCTGAGATAATATTACTTTGTAATTACTTTTTTAGCTGAAGTTGTTTAGCCAGCTCCAAGTCATTAATGAAAGTTGGTGTCCAAGCACCTGATTTACGATTTCGTGTCGGCCCGGGGTCAGCAGAGGTGGTCTCTTTCCATCTGAATCTGCTCGGTGTAGGAAACAAAATAGGCTGTTTATTATTTTGGAGAGCAATTTTCGCTGAAAGGAGGAGTTTTATTTTTGCATGTAACATTCCGCCTCTTTATTGCAGAAAGCTGCTCTTAAAAAAAAGAGAGATTAAAGGGTAACTTCTAAATTGGAAACGGCAGAGGAGTACACTGAGCAGATGGGAATCTTCCTCTTTAATATGAGCAACAATTAATGAAAACATCCTTTTTATTACCGAAGCCGATCTGTTCTCTTTAAACACGAACGAGACTTCCGACTTTCCGCCCCTCAGAGCGGGCTGCCCGCTCGCCTCTCCCCGGGGCGGGGGCGTCCCGCGGGGGTCCCGCCGCACCGCCGTGCGCCCGCAGCCTTGCGAGGGGCGCGTGCCGAGGAGGGGGCTGCCGTGGGAGGCTGAAGGAAGGGACACAACCTTGCAGTGGCTTTTTCCCCACCGTGGGCAGCAGCACCCGGGGGTTGAGGGGGGGGGTGGGGAAAGACGAACCCGGTGCAATAAATGCCACGTATTTGGGCAGCCCGCGGCGGTGCCGTGGGTACGCGGCGGTGGGAGCCTGCGCTCTCGGCCGGGCGTGGGCTCCTCTCGCTCGACGGCTGCTCGGAGAGGCTTCACGAGAAGCTGGTGGCCGAGGGGGCTCCAGGCTCCTCCTAACCCCTCTGTGGTCTCTTCGGCAGGTTACAGCACCGTGGCATTTGACGGGACCCCGAGCTATGGCCACACGCCCTCTCACCACGCCGCCCAGTTTACAAACCACTCCTTCAAACACGAGGACCCCATCAGCCAGCAGCCCTCCCTAGGTAATTTCAACCTCCGCGGGTGCGGACGGTGCTTCCGGCCGAGAGGGCCCGTCTCAAAGGGCGCTGGCGGCCGGCTGGCAATCCGGAGCGGCTCCGGAGTGGCGCCGCTGCCCGCCTGCAGGCCTGGCGCAGAGCTGGAGCTGCCCGAAGGCGGGAGGACGGATCCCCGCCGCGGCACGGGGCGGGGGGGAACGGCCGGGGGCCGCAGGGATTAACTCTCCGCCGCTCCCTCCGCAGGGGACCAGCAGTACTCGGTGCCTCCCCCGGTGTACGGCTGCCACACGCCCACCGACAGCTGCACAAGCAGTCAGGCCCTGCTCCTCCGGACTCCCTACAACAGGTACCTCCGTCGGCAAGGAGCTTCGCCTTGCCGCCTCCTGCGCGGGTTGCTGCTCGGACGTGGCCTCTCCCCCGCGTGTCGTTCAAACAGCTCTCTACTTTATACGGGGAGACAGGTTTATTTGTAACTTTCTCAAAACCAAAAAGTTTCATACGTTAAAAAAAAAAAATAATCAAAACGAAACCCACCCACACCCAAACCCAAAAAGGCGCCGTGCCCTCGGCCCTGCTGTGCCCGGAGCTTTCCGGGCCGCTCGCCCTCCGGGCCGGGGAGGCGGTGGCGGAGCCCGGGGCGCTGGCCGAGCATCCCTCGCGGGGATCGGGCGCTCCGCAGCCGCCTCGGAGAACCGCTCCCCGGCGGCAGGTGCCGGCCGCCTCCGGGATGCGGGACCGGGCTGCCCGGCCACCTGGAGCATGCCTGTCCCAGGCGGGATCGGGGATTTGCCCGGCAGGGATTCACGGGTCGGCAGAGCCCCAGGCTGTAGGCCTCCGCCGGCCCAAACCCTGCTCCGGAGCATCCCCTCGCTGCCCGAGGCGAGCGCGGTCCCCGCCACCCCCGGCCTGTCCCCGTCCCGGCCGCCTTCCCGCCGCTGGGAGACGCCGCAGCCGCTCTTCCGGAGGCCGGGAAGGTGCGGGAGCGCTCTCTCCCCGCAGCGCTGGGCAGAGCATGGCACGGGGGTCGGGCAGCGACTACACCTCAGCTCCGTCCAGGGCCTTCCTCTAGCAGACCGAGAGCCCTCCCTGCGGCTCCCAGGAGCGGCGGGGACCGGCCTGCAGGGAGGTTGGTTGCTGTAAACGGGGCAATAAACCCATCGGATTTCCGTGCTAGGAGAAAGGTGCACCTGGAGCTTCGCCCCGACCCTCGTTGCCAACAGAGGGGTTCGCTGCGAGCATGGCTTCCCGTTTCCTTCGGTCCGGCGTGGGGGCTGGGCGTGTCTCTTGCAGTTTTACAACGTGTTTAGTGAGCAAAGTAGTTCCCCAAAATTTATTCTTCAACTTTTTGTGAACTTGGAGCCAGTCCCGTACCTTGGAGTTGCTAAGTAACTCTCGCACACAAAACATGCCCCCGCGAAGGAAGCCGCGAGCGGCTCCTCTTGTAGGCCGGTTATATCATCTCTGATTAATCAACACTGGACGTGGGACAACAAAATTCTGTCACTTCCAGAAGTCACTTCGCTAATGAACGTGAGTTGACGTCAAGGGAAGGAGGGAATGAGGTAATGAAGGAAGGAAAGAAGCCTATCCAGAGAGATTAGCTCGCAGAATAATTGGCGGGGCGAACTCCTGCGCTGAAGTGACAGAGATTGCTCGCCTCGCAAGGAAATCTATAAATATGGTTCGCGGTGAGGCTTGAGAAGCGCAGCTCCGAGTCGCCGCCGCTCCGCCCAGCCCCGCCGGGCCTCGGGGCTCGCCCTCGCCGCCCCTCGCCCCGCTCCGGGCCGGGGCTCCCGCCAGCACCGCGGGCGCTCCCTCCTGCAGCGTCTGTACCCGGTTGTACATTTAGTGGAGGGAGCCCAGCCCTGGGAGGTGTGATTCCGGTACGAATCCGCTGCCTGTGCCCAGAGGTCTCTCCTCCAGGTGCTTTCACCGAGGGAGCCCCGGAGAGGGGGGAGCGCAGCGTGGCACCGCTTCGGGACCGGACCCCGGCGCGAGTGGGCAGCGCTGCGCTACCGGGCCGGTTTCTTCCCGACCTTAGCCTCGGTCCTACTCTGCTTCCCAGGAGGTTTAGTCCTTACTTGGGTAGGATCAGTATTTAAACCCTTAAACCTCACGCGAGCCACACTGCCGTGTGTGTGGGGGGTGTAATTCAGGGAGGGCAGAACTGGTTCCACGTGGAGGCAGCTCCGTGGCACAAAGCCCCTGGGCCCGGACGGGTGGCGAGCTCGATACGGCCGCCCCCTGTCCCCTCCCGCCCGTGTTCAACAGCGTCTGGAAAAAACTATTTTCCTACTACGCCAGTGTCCTTCCTAGGAAGTGTTGTCAAGAAAGTGGGTGACTAGTTACGGTGCAAAACCGGGCGTGACTCATTAGCCACATTTCTAACGGCCTGAAGACAGACCGCGCTGTCCTAGTCAACATTCATATTGATCTGGCGGCATCTTTATTTACCGTATTTATTCCGTACCTCCTTTGCGAAGATTTATTCTGCTTTTCGCAGTTCAGGTCAAGCTTGCCAGCTCTGACAGCTGATGGCCGGGCCGCCGCACCCGGGCGCCGGGACTGGCAGGGACGGGGCGCTGGGGCTGTCCGCGGCCACCCCCGCCCCCACTGGGCGCCTCTGTGCGCGCCTGGGGAGCGTTGCGCGGAGCGCGCAGGGACGGCGCTCATCCCCGACGTGACCGGGTTCGTGGCGTCTCTCGGCCCTCTCACGGGCTGAGGACAGCAGGCGCTCCCGTTCGCCCGTAGCAGCGGAGAGTGAGCACCGCGGCCGGTGGAACGGGAGGTGTTGCCTCCTTCCCCGGCGGGCTGGGGCGGCCGGTGCTTGCCCCGCACCGCCTCTGCTTTGAGCCTGCCCGGGGCGTCCGAGTGGCCCCTCGCCCACCCGCCCCGGCCGGGGCTTCGGCTCCCCTCGGCCTCGCACCCTCCCGCCGGGTCCCGCCGGGCTCCATCCCGCCGCCCGGGATCTCCGGCTCGCCGCCAGCGCCCCCGGCCGGGATTCCCGCTGCGCCGGGGCGACACCCCGGAGTAATTCCCCCGCGAGCAGAGGCGGAGCAGGAGAGCAGCCGCAGGAGATGCCGGAGTGAGCCGGCTCCGCCCGGTGCTCTCCCTTCTCCCTCCTCCCATCCGTCGCACCGGCTGGGTGCAAGAGACCGTCGCGAAGCGGCTCTCGGCTTCCCGGCTCTCGGCGGGGCGCGGCCGTAGCCCTCGGCCCGGTCCGCGGGTCGCGAGCGGGCTCACGGCAGGGCCCTGCGGCCGGGGGAGCCCCCGGGCTGGCCGGTGCCAGCCCCTCTGCAGGCCGGCGGGCCCGGGGCTCCGGAGCGTTCCCTTCCCTCCCGTACCCAGGCAAAGCAGCCGGGAAGTCGACGGCTTGAAGGAAACGGCTAAAAGGTCGTAATTCTTATACTGGAAGCAAAAGTATCTTTGAAATCTCCGCCTCGGCAACCGCTGGCCCCTGCCAAGGAGCCCTGCGCCGCCGTTGATAGCTGGACACGAGTGACAAACCCGCGCGGGCTGCAGGCGCGCCTGGGGTCACCAGCGTTTGCGGGTCCATTAAAACGGCGAGGTGAACTTTTCTACCTCGCGCTCTTGAATGTAGTAAACATGCTCCATGTTGAAAATTTACTGTGAGTCACACTTACAAAGCCTTTAGAAGCGGAGGAGTCTCGGTTCAGATTATAGCTGTTTCTGTGCAGAGGTCAAGAACTCGGTAATACCGCGGCACAGGCCAAAACAAACTATATGATCTACTACTGGTTTCCTTTTAAGTTCCCTTTTTGCTCAGCGTTGACTTCCTTTTATTTCACTCCAACTTACATTAATCCCCGTTGTATAAATGTTCCCCCCCCCTTCCTCTCGTTTCTCTCTAAAAGCATCTCTGTAATGAAAATAAGTTATTTTTAGTGTCTTCTTCGCGGCTGGTTGGAGGGCCAAGGATTCAGATCGGAATCAGCGCAGGCGTGTCCCGGGAGACCCCGCTTTCCTCCCCATCGGTCAAACCCCATCCGAAGCCGAGATTTTGAGAGGAGCTCTTAAATCCGTGACCTCGCCTCGTGGTACTGTCGATGCGAAGCCACGGCGAGGCGTACCTGGGGCTAGGCACATGCCAGGTGCGAGGTGCTCCATCCCGTGGCGATGCCCGGTGCCCCTCCCGCCTCCAGGCTTGCCGGGGCCCGCGGAGCCCACGGCCTCCCGTCCCTGCGCGCGGTTTGGCCAAAGCTTGGGCAATCCCCGTTTTGGGGATATAAACCTGGCAGGTCGTGGGCTCAGCATCCCCTTTTGGCAGAGCTCACACAGCCGCCCTCCGCAGCCCGTGCCATAGGGGTGGGGGTGCCCCTCCGTGGGCACGCCGGTGCCAGGGCATAGCCCACCCGAGGCGTGCCGAGAGCGCGCAGCGCATCCCGCGGGGACCCGCTCAGGGCCTCAAGTCAAACGCCTCCTTCTCCCCAAGTCGTGCAGCTGAAACGCGCCCCAGCTCGGCTCCGCCGCCGGCCAGGGCTGGTGTAGGGTCCGAGCCCTGGCGTGGGGTCCGAGCCCGGGCTGGCGTGGGGTGCCGATCCCTGGCATGGGGTCCGAGTCGGGCTGGCGTGGGATGCTGAGCCCTGGCGTGGGGTGCCGAGCCCGGGCTGCCGTGGGGCGCCGGTCCTGGGCGCCTCCTTCCCCCGGCCGTCCCTCCCCTGCTCTTGCCCCAGCGCAGCCGTAGCGGGAGGACAAGTGGGGAGCGGGAGGAGAAGTGGGGAGCGGGAGGAGAAGTGGGGGGCGGGAGGGGAGGCAGGGCAGCGGGTCCTCCTTGGGGCCGCCCCGAGCCAGGGGTACCGGCCGCGGCAGAGCGGGATGGAGCGGGGGGAGAGGAGTTTCCCTCGCCCGCTCTCTCCGGGAGCTTTGCGCGACGCCCAGCCCGCCCGAAAGCCACTCCGGGCTCCCTTCAACGGGAGCCGCCAGCTCGGGCTCCGCCGTTCCGCTCTTGTCGGAGCCGCAAAGCCAGGAGTGAGGCGCGGCTGTAAATCGGGGGGCAGGAGGGAGCGTTCTCGGGGAGCTGCCGCTTCGCCTCGCCGCTGGGCACTGCGCCGTTTTCCGAGGGGTTTGTTTTGGGCACTGTCACCCAAAGGCGGCATGAAATACAGTGGCTGCGAGCTAGTGACAAGATGAGTAAGTGTATTGCTTTATGAAAAAGCAAAGGAGGGGAAAAAGTGGATATTGTGGGGGAGGCTCTTATAAATGAACTGTCAAGCGAAAGAAAGTTAAAGGGAAATCTCCTGCTGTAAATGCATCGGGCGGGCACTTCTAATAAAAATCAGGGTCCTGGAGGAATTAATTACAGCAGCATTACAGGAAGAATTCGTGGAATTGCAAAACGTAGTTGGCACAGACCAGCACGGACCGCTGTTGCAAATGGGGAAACTGCAGGAGAGTTTAACAATTCCTGAGCTGATATGCAGGACATTGTAGTAGCATAATAGCGCTTCAGACACACTAATGAATAATAGTGTCCAGTGATACTGACAAATGATATTACGCATACCTCGAGATTGAAGTCACTTAATTTGTTTTTATATGCAAAAGCTTCCCACTGGAATCTGACTTTTTTAGGTCGCTTCTACCTGCCACGAAGAAAAAAAAAAAAATACCCGCTTTAACAACAGAATGGTCTAAATTCAGTGCATAAGCCCAGCGAATTTAGGTGTAATTAATCAAAGGGGAGACTCGCGTTTATTGTGAGCGGCTGTTCCCCGGCATCGATCAGAGCCCGGCCGAAAGGCCCGGGGGCTCCCGCCTCCCCCCCACGCCCCGGCGCGGCGGCGGGAGCTGCGCGGTGGGGAGCGGAGCCCGGAGCGGGGGAGCCGCGCAGCCCCTGCGGCCAGCGGGGGGGGAGAGAGGGGTGGGGGGGCACGACGGCACGTCCTCGCCGGCGGGGCCGGGGTGGGGGGCACGGCCGGGCGAGCCGCTCCGCGGGGCTCCGCCGTCCTTCGGTTTCCCGCGGCCGCGCAGCGCCTTCACCGCCAGCCACGCCGCTCCTCTCCCGCTTGTCAAGCCCCGCCGTGTAGCGACATCCATCACGGGTCACCGTAGCTGCTTCAGTCCATTAACCACGTGGTCCCTCACCCTCCTGGTTAAAATAGTTACCAGATTTGCCTTTTTAAAACAATAATCTGCTTCGTTAGCCCGCCCGGTTGCCTATATTCGTTTCATTAATTTCAGTGTGTCAATATCAATATCGGATATTGCTTTTCTGTAAGGAAAAAGTTTTATGTCTCCACTTCCAGCTATTTACAAATCCACTGGCTTGCGGATTCAGAGACTTTTCAACCCGCAGCTTCTCTTTTCTTTTCTTTTCTTTTCTTTTCTTTTCTTTTCTTTTCTTTTCTTTTCTTTTCTTTTCTTTTCTTTTCCCCTTTCCTTTCCTTTCCTTTCCTTTCCTTTCCTTTCCTTTCCTTTCCTTTCCTTTCCTTTCCTTTCCTTTCCTTTCCTTTCCTTTCCTTTCCTTTCCTTTCCTTTCCTTTCCTCTTTTAATTTCATAATACATCGATAAAAGGGATTATACAAAACAAATGCACTTTCTGCCGTTATATATCTAAAAACAATAACAGACAATGTTGCTATCTTGACGTATCGGTTTTTATTTGATCACAGTAACTTGGTTCTAATTCCACATGTTTTCACAACAGTGACAATTTATACCAAATGACCTCACAGCTTGAATGCATGACATGGAATCAAATGAACCTGGGATCCACACTGAAGGGGTAAGGCGCTTTATTCTTTTCTAATCTTTTGCCCTAGTGAAGTGGTATTACGGAGCTAACGTTATCTCGTATTTCACGTCACGAACTGACGGGTTCCGACAGCGGCTTGTCACCTGGCTATCGCTTGCCGCGTTCGTAACGGCGCTGGTCACGCCGCCAGCCAAGCGCCCACGGCTGGCTCAGGCCGAACGAGCCGGGCACCGGGCAGGTCCCGGGCGCAGCCCCCGGCGGCAGCCCGCGGCCCCCTGCCCGCCCCGCGGGGCTCCGCCGGGAACGGGCCGGGGGCTCCGCCGGGAACGGGCCGGGGGCCGGACTCCGGGGGGCGGCCGCGGCCCCTCCGCGCTCTCCTCCTCAAGTCGTCGCCCCTTCCTACCATCCCTCTTCCCCTCTCCTCCCTTCGCCGGGCCCTGCGTCCTGTGTCCCGGCCCTGCCGCCTCCCGGCTTCCTTCCTCCCGGCCATTGTCGCCCTCCCACCTGCCGGGAAGAGGCTCCGGCCCGCCTCCCCCGCGGGGCTTCCTGCTGCCGGGCGGGCAGGAAGGCCCCGAGGCGCCGCGGGGCCCCGCCGGGGTGGCGGCCGCTGGGGGCGGCAGCGCTCCCGGCCCCCGGCCTGGGCGGCCATCGCCCCCGCCGGGCCTCCCTCCCGCCGGCCCCGGCCTCCCGCTGCCCCGGGCCCGGCCCCTGGGGGCGAGGGCGGGCGGCCGGGGCGGCGGGGCAGAGGGAGCGAGCGGCGCGGAGCTTGCGGGGCCGGGGCCGGGGCAGGGGCGCTCGGCAGGCTCTGCCCGCTGCCCCAGTAGCCCCGCTGCGGGCTGACAGGCCTCGGGGGGGGCCGCGGGAGCACGAGGTAGGACCGAGGCACGCTGGCTCGGCGCCCTGCCGTAACTTCCCCTTGTTGCATTCACAATCGCTGCCCTGAGCAAAAGAGCCACCTTTTGCCCTTGGCCAAGATAAAGCCTGAGATGGCCCACTCTGCTCTGAGTAGGCAACTGGCTATGAAAGCTCCCTTACCGAAGGTAGGTATCACCAGCTTGCTTTGAGACGTTCTAGGCATCGACGCATGTGCTAACAGTCTCAAGTGAACAACCGGAGAAAGCTAGAAAAGCCCACGTAGATCTATGCTAACATGTAGCTGACTGTAAATGTGAAAACCTGGCTCAATATGGACTTTGTGTACAGTGCTGTAGCGTGATAAAGCAAAAAAATATTATGGGTCTACTTCTAGTTCATTCACAAATGGTGTTTGAAGGTTAGAGGGGCAAGGTAGTAGTGTAGTAAACTATCTGTATTGGAATGAATGAGAGAATTGAGCCTGAAGAGATCTGTCGAGGAGCTCTCTTGTGGTTAGAGAAGATCCCCAAATCCTACAGTTGTGTACAGTTCAGCGTCTTCTCTGCCAGTCCTCTTTTTAAAGGTTATTTCCTACTTTTATCTTCCATAAGTGTTTTTGATTTCCTCTTTAAACTGTACCCTTTAAAGATCAGTCATTGCAATATTAGACACTGTTTTGTCTCCTCTGAAGAAAATATCCTGCAAAATGGAGAAACACATCAACCTTGACCGAGGTCCAAGTTGTTAAAGCAAGGAAGAGGTTATTCTTTGGGGAACTCGGTGAAAAAAAAAGAAGACACAATAGAAATATTAAAGGAGTACTGAGCAAAATAAATGGCTTCTTACTTGTCCAGGAGTCAGACTGTTAGCAGTGTAAAGTATGTGACCTAGGATGCATGAAAGGGGTGGGAAAAGAAATCAAGATGAATGATCTATGGTAAAAATAAGCTGAAAGTTTTGGTATAGGCCAAGATTGTAGAATCTGTGGAAAATCAGTGCTAGACATAGCCTCATCACTGGTAATATGAGCCAAAATAGTTATCTGTCTTTTCTGGCCGAGAGTTACAATACACAGTACCTCCAATCTCAGTTGCCATGAACATAAGGTATTCTTCCCAAGATTTACATCTTTAAAATATATGAACTGTTCATAAGTGATTCCCAGGCGTTTAGTATTTCAGATGCTTTTCTCAATCTTGTAATTTAAGAACTTTGGAATCAACCTTTCTGCTGAAATATGGAGCTTCTAGATTCTGTCCAACGATGACAGTCCTTGTTTAGCTCCTTGCCTTGAGTTCTCCCCAGCCCTTCATCCTGGCTTCAGTAAGACTTTTGCACATTATAAGAAGGAAGAAAACATTACCAGTAAGTTCTGCAATAAGTTAGAGGACTCTGCAGTTATATAAAACTTATGGGCCATGCACTTTATACTTGACAGTAGACCAGTTCAGTACCTTGTTTTCTGGGTTCATGTTCAGTGTAAGTTTAGAATACTGAAATGAAGCTGTTGCCGTGCGTTTCAGGTAGAGTTAGTTAGCAGCCTCTATGCTTAAGTTATCTAGTGGTTTATCTGAGACCATTCTGGTTTTAGCTGTTTACATTCTTGCCAATATTGGACTGATCACCTCCAGAATCTCCTCACTTCAGATTAGAAGTTTGAAATTTGGCAAGGAATGCTGTCAGGTGGCCAAAGCTGTGTCCTTTTCAGTCACTGTGAAAATCATTCTCTCTGAGTTGCAAGCTTATGAACAGTCCTGTTCATGTGTGATCAGCAGCAGGGGCCTGGCATCTAAACTGTCGAATGATTTTATCTGCCCAGAGCCTGCCTCAGCCTATAGCTTTAAGGCCTTAGCAGATGTTTTTTCCTGGATGTTTTTTCCCTCCCTGGGTATTTTATTATCAGATATTGGAACTGAGAGCAAGAATTTTCTTCATCACAGTGGGTTTTAGTCTTGAGTGCTTTCAGCAGGTGTAAGTGTTGGGGAACTGCAGAAGCACGACCTGAGCATCAAGCAGAGGTGGACAGTAAAAGGTACGGAACAGAGTGCCTGGCCAGCCTTTGCTGAGTGACGGAGAGAGACATGTAAGGTGAACAGAGGTGTCTTCTGGTGGAGCACAACAACATGATAGACTGGCAGGGGAAGGGGAGAGAGGTGTAAATGGGGAAGCAGATAGAAAAGGTTGCAGCCAGACTACTCCAGAACATGGAGTAGGTCCTAAAAGTCGATTTCTAGACATTTGTACTTGCTGGCAAACCACAAGGAGGTCTGATGGCCCAAAATGAGCTTCTCTCTGCAAGGAGTTGTCTCTGGAAGAAGACAAGAACCCCTACTGCTACTATATAGCCTGAGCGACTTGAATCTGTAGATTTTCACTTAGGTTCTGAATGACAAAGATTGAGCTCAAGTTGTGCTTATAACTCATCTGAGGGAATAACAGCCCACAGCTGGTGCCTTGTGAGTGTTGATTATGTGTTGCCTGTTTGTCCAGGGACTTCTCTGTCACTTTCTGAACTTTGGGTAGACAAGGCTGGCTTGTTGTCTGCAAGAGTTGTCACACAAACTGTCAGCTTTGAGGATCTGGAAGGAAAACTTCATGGTTAAGGCAGTGAACATCACTGTGGGACTGCATTTTATCTCTGCAGACTGCTGATGGTTCGCTCCTCATTTTGTGGTATTTTGTTTGGAGCAGCTGAGATCAGATTTATACTGTTGCAGGAAAGTCAGTGCATCCTTTGCTTATTACCCCAAGAACCGAGGTCCCAGACATCTCAAAATGGATGCAGCACATTACTGGACACCTTTCTTTTCAGTTTCTGTCCTTCATATTTTTGTGTTGCTTTCTTATTTGTCCGGTGTGGAAAATACTGCTTCCCTTCACAGTGTTGTTGTAGAGGTAGACCTCATGACTATAAAAACCTCCTTGATATTTTGATGAGTTCTGTATAAAAGTGACAAGGAAATTATTTATATCAAGCAGGAAATGATATGGCGTGGTAGGCAAGAAGTGTAGTCACACACCCAACAGCGAGGCTTAACAGAAATATTGCATAGTTGTCCCTTCAGCTGCTTGAGTAAATAGTTTTGATCCATATTTCCAACAGTCATCTGAAATCGAGTGTATATCCAGACAAAAGTTGTTGGTTTTTTTTTTCTTCTTTTTCCCTTTTGGTTTTGCTCGGGTGTTAAACAGTCAGCGTGTTCCATGGACATTCGTATATACTGCTGTTTGCTTGGGCTTACTGGAAGGAAAGTGAGGTATGATCTCTGTAGTACACTGTAAAACTGCCTTTAAAACAAGACAGTGAAAACTTACTTTGTCTAGGAGTGAATAGCAAAGGTTCTTCTGTTCAGCTATGATGATATTATTAGTAAAATTTGGAGGTGCAGAACTTCCTTCCTGGGTTCAGTTCTGCAGCGAACATGAGCTGGAAATGGACTGTGACCTATTGTCTCTAATACAGAATTTCCCCTTTCCCACTGATAGCGAGGGTCTCATTTTGAAGGGAAGTGTTGGGTGAAATCCTGATTCCACTCAGGTCAATGGTAAAAAACCCTGAACCAAACAAAGACTATTGAAGTCAGAGAGACTAGGGTCCCATGAAAATCCAGTGCCTTCCTTTCGTCAACCAGCTGGTTTTCTCGTTGAAGATGGCAGAAGGGCTGTAATCTGCGAAATCACATTTTTTTAGTATTCCTTTGCTTTGGAAAGTGCAGATAAAAGTGCAGCTTTATACTCCACCCTCCGTAATAGTATTAGACAAAAAACAGCCAGAAACCTGATCTTCTATATAACTAATCAGACTCTTTTTGCTGTCTCCATACATATTTTTCCCAGGGTGCTAGGATGGTAAATATTTTAGCAGAGGGAATTAACTCTACTTCTCTTCCTTTATGTTCTGTTATCAACGCAACAAGCCCACACCCTCACTTTGCCTCATTTTTGGCTCTGTTTCTAAACCCTAAAATTCCTGTTCCTGCATTGAAACACAATTAAATTGAAGCTTAATGTGGTGCCTGTTTTATGTAATCTTGCTTTCTGGCTTTTTTTATTCTTCCAAGTCTGAATCTCATGAATCAATGTGTATTCATGTTTCATCTGAAATTTTCTAACTCTCCTCAGTATGCCCTAAAGCTTCCCTTTTTTGGTTTATGAAATAATAGTAAAAAACTTAACTCTTCAGATTAAGTTGTAACTGCTTTATACATTAGACAATTTCAGTTTAACAAAGTAAAAATGGTGTGAGAGAGAAATTGCAGCTTTATTATTTTTTAAAATATTCAGATTAGAATGTCATCTTTTATGAGGTTTTTTTATAACCACGTAGATTGATACAACTTTCTAAAGCTGCTCTGTTTTTCATCACACATTCTCATCTGTAAAACCTTCATTTTTATTAATCTTTGTACAATCTGTACAACTTTGAGATTAATCATTTTAAAAGAGCTACTCTCCGAGTGTTAAGGATTTGCTGGGCTAATGGTAAATGCAAGCGCTTCTAAATACAGCCCAGCGCTTGCTTAGCGTTTTATGTTGCAGAAGTATCAGTTTTTGTTTCCCCGTTATCTAGAGTTACATTTTATGGCTATGTTGCCAGGTCTCTTTCTGGCTGCCTAGAACCGGAGAACAAAATATACTGGGTCCTTTTTTCACCAACTAACTCGAATTCTAAAAATTTATAGTCCAGTTCTGCCTTTGTGCTGTTCCCAGTGAAGTTAAAGGGAGTTGTATGTTTACAAGTAAAGGCAGAACTAGACTCTGAGGCCAAATCCTTCAGTCCTTGCTCAAACACAAATTTCTGTTGGATCCTGGCAGGCCAGTTTGGCTGCATCTGCCCTGGCTCAGTTTTGATCCCTTTTAGGACTTGTGGAGGGATCGGTCTAGTGTCTCTCCTAACTATAACTCTGGTCCTTACTGGAGATTTTTTTCTTCTTCTTCTTTGGTTAATTCAACTGTTCTCCCGATTATCCCCCTGCCCTTAGCTGAATTTCTTCTGGGGGCTGCTCAGCTCTTGGAGCAGGGGAAGGCACAGCATAGGTGCTTTGGCTGTGCTTTCAGCCGTGCTCTGAGTGCACTTGCAGCAGGGCAGCGAGCGGCTCTGTTGGCAGTTCTCCAGGCTGCTGTGGTGTTGCCTGAGCAGCCCGTCCTGCTGGGAGCGAACACGTGGGTCCTGGTCCCAGAAGCCCGTCTCTCCTGCAGCGTCAGTGTTTCCCTACTCTTGACTATCACTGTTCACCTGAACAGTGCAGCATAATCTCTGATGTGTCTTCTTTTTAATTTATAATGCATATATTGCTTGTGGATGTGGGGTGTACAATGCACGCGTTGCAGTGCTTTGGTGATCTAGGCTGTTATCTAGTCCTGACAATCTAGTGGGACAATTTTTCATTATTATTCTTATAGGTTAAGTGGCCTAAGAGTATGAGGCACTGTTTCTTTGCCTAGTTAAACATAGGGTGCCTGACTAGAAAAGATGCAGGTTAGAGAGTCTCCTATTCTCTTAGTATTTCCATTTACTTAGTGTACTGCACCTATAACTTCATCAGTGACTGGTATTGCTCATGTATGTGGGATTGCATCTGATCATTATCTCTTGTATGCAATAAAGCAGGTGTTTGAGTTTCAGTAATATATTTAGATTTCTATCGGTTCTTCTATCGGTGCTTTTTTTTTAGTACATAAATTGCAGCAATATGAAACGAGCTGGCTGTGCAAACTGCGGGGTGCATTTTGTGGCATACACCATGGATGCATTGAGTAAAGGGGCTGGAACCAGGAAAAAAGTTGTATTTCACAGTGAGGATATTATCGATGCAGAGTGAAGGTTGAAGTTCAAGAGAGCAGCGGTGTAGGGATGGTTTGCGAAAACTCCTTCAGTGTTCCAGTTTCTCCACTGACTGGAAAGAACATTCACCAGTTAATTTTCATATCCCTGAAGGTCAGATTATTCCATAGCACTTCATAGTGAATAAATAGTATTTTAACCAAGAAATCTCACGTGATCCATTTTGCTGTCATCATCCATATGACCGTGCTGAGTACCAGCCAATGTTGATGGAAATGTGCCCAGTGTAAAATGGGAAATAGGGTTCCTGATTATTAAAGCATCTCTCCTAGGGAGCTGGTTAAGTAGATGGCTATTCATTACTTAGTATATTATGGGTCAAGAGGATCAGAAAACAGGTTTTAATCTTCAAGGCTTTGCATTTGAATGTACAGTTTTAGTGAAGTATAACTAGAAATAATGGGAGGAAATATAGAAAAGGCTGAACGTTGAGGACAGCTTCCCAACTGTGCAATAAAAATTGAGATGGAGATCATTTGGAGGATACCTCCCATTCACAGAGCCATTCCTTAGGGCACAGACAGGGTCTTTGTTCTGCTGCTTATTCCTGGGAGGAATTATTTCAGAACTGACTAGTCTTTGCAAAAACGGTTATCACTGAAAGATGAAAACCATGTGATTTTGGAGGGAAAGTTAGGCTGTGTTTTATGGTATAAGCTTTTACTGCGTATTCCTGTTCCTCCTTCTAAAGTTTCTGTCCTGGGAATTCTTATCTAACTTTGTGTCTCTTGTTTATTGTAATGTGTAAGGTCGCTAGCACAGGCGTGAATGAGAGGTTACACAGTTACTCAGGCTGACTAATGCTGCAGTTCGTATTTACCCTTGATTTGCTGCTACGTTACAAAGCAGGAATAGGTTCTACTGCAGAACTTCCTCCTTATAAATTATAGTTCTTATTTCATTTCTGTTTTAAAATGCACTGTTTAGTTTGTGATTAATGTGGGTATCACCATGGGTTGGGTGCGTTTTACCTTTTTTTTTTTAATATCTATGGACTTGCTGCTTTTCAATAGAGAGGATAATTTGATGCTGGTGGGGAACCTGAATTGAGCAAATGGTCATTTGTTACTTGTATTAGGGAACAAAAGGCCACATCTGGGCCCTGAGTGGAGAGGAGACCCTATTTTGTAGCCTTTGGTTTGAATAGCCAGGTGGAGCCAGGATTTGAATCTAGTACTTCAAGCAGAAAAGGACTTGATCTAAAGAAACACATCTGCCAGGTGTCAGCCCGCAAGTCGCTATGGGGACGAATAATGAGGAATGCGATCCACACTCTGCAGTAAGAGCTGCTCACAAATACTGCTCCCCTCCTGTTTAGCGAGGTTCACAAACCATTTAGACATCTCCCGCATTCCAGTTCCACTGGCTGTTCTGCAAATCACTTAAGAGGTTTAAAACTTCCTTGTAATTCTACTCTGCACATGAACTTTGAGAGAAGAGAAAAGAAGGACCAGTGAAATGAGAGTCTGGGCCTCAGGGACCCCTTCGAATTGCTATTGCAAGCATTTGGCAAAGACTGGGATAACATCCTATGTATCCATCTTTGTCCCTAGCTGTGTGCCCTTGGGCTTTGTTCTGGGCTTTCTAATTTCTAGTGCAGTGTAAAATATGAACACTTACTGTTGCCAATGTGTATTAATACATGTGGCAATGTACACGCTGATGTAACGTACTCATTTAAAAATAAAAAAGAAAATATATTTGCATAATGTTGACATTAAGAAGGTTGCGAACAGGAAGCATAGCAATGTTCCTAACATTCTGGACAGGAGAACATAGGATTTTGAAGAATAATTAGGTAAAACATATATGATAACATGCCTAAAACACAGCAAAAGTTACAAATTTTTAAAATTATTGTGATGATGCTGCATGAGGAATCTTGAAAATTTATACCCAATAGGGATAGGCTGGTCTTGGTTTTTTTGTTTTATTTTTATAAAGGGTTAATTTGTAGTGCGTCCTACAAGCTGATATGTGGGATAAATAGTTTGGACGCTGTCTTGTAATCTCTGTTTATGAGTACATGACTGCTATTCTTATAAATGTCATCACTTTCTTGGTAGTATCTGGTAATATCTGAGTCATGAAGTGCTGACAAAAATCCGCTGCACTTAATGTGAAACTTGAGGCATTTTGCTCATTCCAAAAGATATTAGCAATAGCCAGCCCCACATTTAACTGATAAATAACGTGTACATGTGCACATGACACAGTTATGCTGCTATGTGGATTTTTTCCTCTTACATAAAATCTTTGTGGAAATACATCAGAGTTCAAATCATGACTCTTTTTTTTCTTACTGAACTGTCTTGATGGATACTAATAGGTGTATGTATGGAGTCAGTGCATTGTGCCAGCAGGAACAGATCCATATGAAGGCAGAGCAGGCTTCCTTTGGTGAATTTCATTTGAACTTGGATATCCTGGCTGTAAAAGCGAACTCTACATACGCTATCACCCATTTAAGAAATGAAAACTCTCACAAGGAGCTGAGTACTGAAAAATATTTCATTTCTCTATTATTCCCCTCTTTATTTACAGCCACACTGCAGGATATGAAAATGAGAACCACAGCGCTCCCATGTTATACAGCTGTGGGGCCCAATACAGAATACACACCCATGGAGTTTTTCGAGGCATACAAGTGAGTATCCTAGGGCATTCTTCATAGGAAAGTAGAACTGCTCCCTGTTTATAATGCTTATTTACCACTTGACTGGTATTTATAAACCCATCCTGATTTGTGACTTCCCTGTGTTATCAAGAAATGCTTTACTTAAGTGTCTGGACTTCACTGAAGCCACTGAAGTATGATGTAAGCTTTCTTTCTGACACAGTAATTTAAAAATGTTTCTTCTTCTGAAATATATCTGTGAGGCAATATTCCTTACCAGCTTCGTAGGATGGTCCAAAATATACGATCCGGTTTCCAAATTCTAGCTCCAGTCACTTTGGCTGTGTGAAGCTTCTGTGGTTACAATGGACTACGTCCAATAACTATATATAAGAAAATGTCAGGTGACATTTTGCTTTTACAGATTTCTGAAACTTACTAATTCAAACATATATCCTTAAAACAAAATATAATAAGTGATTGTTTCCTAATGACTAAGTAATTAGTGAATATTTGAGAGAAACTTACCATTCATGGGAGTTAATTTCCTCCCTTTCTGAAGCAGTCATGTAATCAATAAATACCACTGTAAAAGATTAACCTTTTTAAAACTGATGGCAGAGTCATTACATAATATTTGTCTCTTCTGTGTTGCTCTGTGTTGTCAACATACATGAATGTTTTTAGATAGCATCTTTTCTCCTTTTCCTTTCTGTATAGTTTGACAAGTCATTATTCAGTAGTAAACTCTCAGAAATAGGCTTGTGAGCCAGCTTTTTCTTGAGTCAATAAAAGCAAGCAGTTGACATTGTTTAAGGAAGTTAATTATGCCAGAAGGAGAAGATTATCTTTGGTGGAATATTGTGACAGTGGCCAAAATGCATTAAGGCTGAACTATTCACCAGCTCCATCTAGACAGTCTTTCATGTTTTGTTTTTTACCAATTTGTATTAACCCAATACATTCATTTCCCTGTCTTTTAGCTTCATATAAGTATTTAAAATAGAGACGAGAATGGTACTCTGGCTTATGCTCTTATCTCTTACACTGGTATAAGCCTAAAACTATTTCATATGCCAGTGAATGTTCTTCTAGGATTACACTTGAGGTCAGAAAGTGGCCCATTTAATCTTGTGTATAAATCTTAGTGAGAGAATTTAATAAGTAGAGTTCACTGTATTTCACCTTCAAACAATTTTAATACTCTGCAAAGAACAGATTAAGGTATACTAAGGTTGTACTTCATTAATGTAGCATAAAATAAAATTGCTGGTTTGCAGTATAATTTATTTATTGTGCAGCATAATATCTCTTTGTCGCGGAGAAATGCCTCTGTCTTTGAATATGATAAGTAAAAGCTTGAGAGCATACATGTTGCATTAGCAAGTCTCTGTCATTGTAGGATGTCCGGCGGGTGCCAGGAGTAGCTCCAACTATTGTCCGATCAGCAAGTGAGACAAATGAAAAACGTCCCTTCATGTGCGCGTACCCTGGCTGTAACAAGCGATACTTCAAGTTGTCCCACTTACAGATGCACAGCAGAAAGCACACTGGTAAGTGTCAGCATGGATTGGTATAAATCACATTACAGAACTGGAGAGCAAAGTGGGTAGGGTGATTTTGAAATAGCAGAAGGTGCAAGAAATGATCTGCCAGGACAGGGGCCACAAGAATCTGTCAAATGAGTATGTATGTGCTCTGTCATCTGGGCAATCCCTCTTTTGGATGGAGAAGACCATCTGAATCTAGTGAAGAAAAACAAAGAGCAGCACTGACAGCAAGTAGATCACCCCCCCTCTCTTACTGTTACAGGGCATCATTCAGGGCTGTGAATTGTCTTCCTTTCCTTGCACCACCCCTCATCTGGGAGCATCAAAGCTTGCTCCAAATCTTAACTTTGGTTAACTGTTAAGAAGTTTTCTCTGCGAGAGAAACCTAGACATTTAGCATCCTCATGTCCTCCTGTGTAAGCCTTTTCTGGTTGGGGTGGAGGCAGGGGTTGGCAAATGAGCTTCCTTGCTATGGGATCTTTCCATGAAGAACTGAGCAAGTTATCCATTAATATGACAGAAGGTCAAAGGGATGAAACAGACAGGAAGAAGTCCATACTGCTGTGACCTAGCAGATTGTCTAACATTTCATAAAAAATAGTTACAAACTGTTCCTTTTGGAGACCGTGTCATAATATTAATTGAGTAAAATATTTATAGGTGAGAAATTAACATTACAAAGCATTTTTAATTTCTGAACAGGTAAGTCACAAAGATTACACATTCAAGATAATTTAGATTGTAATTGGAATTTAGTCTTTAGAGATGAAGGTCTACAGAAATGCTATTCTAGTTTCTGTAAATAAATTGGAAACAAAATTTGGAGATATTTTGGAGTCCATTAGCTGCAGTATTTTTCTCGAGTAAGCCTAAACATTTCTGAAATTTTCTTATAATCACTATTTCTTTAATTCCTAAATTGATTTACTCTGTATTTTAACAGTCATAATTTGTTTGCTCTGGTCCTGTGTTTTATTCCATTTAGTTGCTTGGCTTTCGCTATATTATTTCTGGATGCATCACAAGGACTTCAGATTACGTGGTTTTTTTTCCTTACCTGGAGAAGATTTTCAGAATTATACCACATATAATCTAGGCATGTGGAGGCACAGAAGCCCCAAAAGACATAGAGGATAGGACCATGGCCCTCTAACATCCCTAGGGAGACTTCTCCCATTGTCTTTGAGGTCATAGATGCCCCTCCTTTAGCTTACGCTATAGTGGAACAGCGTAGAGGAAAACCATTTTTTTCCCTTCAAACACCTCTTCTGTACAGGTGGGCCCAGATCTTTCTGCCACTATATTTTGATGTGTTGACAACAAAACTTATTTATTTCTCAAACCTTTGCAAGTTACTTTCAGTAAGAATCCAGCTTGATTCCCAAAGCTTGTATTTGCTGATACAGACATTGCCAATGATAAGACCATGTAAGCTTTTGAGGTTGGTTGAAGCTAAAGAGAGGAAGCAAGGGGTAGTGCACTGCTGGTGTGAGAACTGCTTGGGTAATTTGCCTGGCTGATGCATTCAGATTTAGGATCAGAAGGGAGTTCTTCCCTTTATCAGGCTGGCAGGGTTTTGTCCTCAGCCTGGTGTATGGGTACTAGCCATTTCCTATGATTATTGCCTGGAAATTTTACTTACCAAATTCCTGGCTGCTGTAGAAGCTTAGAATATGGTGCTCTTAATTCCCTGTCTCTTCCCGTGGTCTGTGAGTCCTAGTTTTTGGGAGTGCTTGGTGAACTATACTGTATGGGAATGGGTAGTCTACAATACATTTGGAGTGGGTAGTCTATGAACACTTCTGAGGTACCATATTTTCCTAGCTGCTTGGGGCGGGGGAGGGCCTGGACATGGTGGCCGTAATGGTCATTTTCAGTCCCATGCTTTTCAGGAGTCCTGGGCAGCTGATCTGACTGTTGTGATGCAAAGCCATTTCCAGACTCCTTTGTAACTTCATGTCTTTGTCTGTCTAACCCTGATTTGTGCCCCTTGAGTGTGGAAAAGCTGACTGTCAAAAGTAAAATTTGGAAACCAGTTTTCTCCAAGGTCAGATCAATCGTCACTGAAGAATGCACGTGTCTTCTTGGTAACAGTTATGGTAGCTACAGTTCACACTTCTCTGCACCTTCTTTCTTTTCTCCACCTGCTTGTTTTTATATGTTAAGGGATATCTTAAGGGGCCAATATGATTTGAGTGAGGGTGTTGGTTTATGTTTCTGTCCCTTAGGCTCTCTGATCATCCTCCTGTTTGTGACCCAATGAACTCCAAAACCCCAGAATTCTAGAAGAGTTCTTTACTAGGTAAAGAAATTTGGCTTGGTGGACTTAGCACATTAGACAGAAAGTATTTGGCAACATAACACCTAACTCTTACTAAACAAAGGGATGTGTCTCTTCTTCTGCTTCAACGTTTTGATGGGGGGAATCCTGACGAGCCAGTGTAAAGTCGGGAGAGCTGTCAGATGTCAGCTCAAGCGGAGGACAATTTGGCTGTGTTTGGTATACCTCTCTACCGCCAACGTAAAATTTTACTAGTCCTCCTGTAAGGTGGTTCTGGATTCACTCATGGGTTTGAAGCTCTTCCATCTTTCTTAGTGCAGTGGTAGGTCAGTTTTTTAAATTATGAACACATGATTTGAAATCAAGCTGTTACATATATCTAATATTAAACCAGCTGATAGTATCTTTGCAGAATAATGTTGGCTCTTGATTATCTTTTTTCTTTCTATAGTAGATACTTACAGAGACTGGCTCATTCATCAGATCTTCCATTCTTCACTGGTTGCAGCATTGCAAAATCAAGCAGGGCCCTGAAACACAAAGTGTGAATCTGTAATCACTTTTGGCCAATGTTTCAACATAGCTTTAGTTGAAAATATGTTGGTATTTTGTGCCCTCTAAGACGGCTTATCCATTGTTAACAATGCCTTTATTGAAACATGTACAGCCAAAACCGTTTTTTTCTTATCTTGGCGTATTTTGCTGCAGTAGATAAGCCTCTGAAAGGAAATGCAAAAATACGTATGACTTTTCAACAGTACAGCAAATAATGTGAGTTGTCATCCTGTGGCAGACTTGAGAGATGACTTTGCAGAAACAAATTGATGTCTAGACCTCCATAAATTTCATTTATGGTGGAAACATCAGCATTCTTGCCAGAGACCCTTTGGGTTCAGTGCCACACAGTGGAAAAACTGGATTTGTCTTAATGGAAGGCTAAGCATCTTTGCAGAGGAAATATCCTCTGCCTGTTTGCCAGGGATATTCTTCAGCTTAAATGTGCTCCTTAATTGCAGTTATGAGCTTCTACAAAGAAGTATGAGACTCTGTAAATCAGGAAGGCTGTCCTTTATGTGGTGGGGGACTTGGGTCCCGCTGTTGAATTTCTGAGGTTCTGGGGCGTGTAAGTAATGCAGTCTAATAATGATTTTTATGCCAATCATCTAACAATGATTTCTTTGCGTTGACAAAAGCCAGTATCCTTTTGCTATGGCATGTGCCACTGTGCTGCTAAGTGCTTTAGAGTCATTAGTACCGTTCATCATTACAACACCTTCAAAAGACAGACCTATGTCCTCTATATACAGAGATGATAAATTGATAAATGGTTATAATTGTGCCTGAAGTGGGAACTGCACAGGCTTTCTCTTAGGAGTGTAGTGTGATAACTTCTAGGATAGCACTCTTTCATTAATGTTGTTTTGTAACACTGACCTTCATACTTAACCCATGGAATACCATTCTGCAGAATACTGTGGAAGGTGAAAGCTTACGTGCGTTCAAGAAACAACTGGACAGATTAATGGAAAGAGACTCCATTAACGACTGTTAAATAGAAAGCCGCCTTTGGATTAGAAAGTTGATACCTCATGAACTGCTGGGTATTAGGAGAGTGTCCAAGGAAAGCACTGTTGCATCCTTGCTATCTTCTGCTCTCCTGCAGGCATCTTCGGTGGGCCATGGTGGGAGACTGCTGGGCTGGATGGACCTTTGGCCTCAGCCAGCACGGATTGGTTTTAGGCTTTCGTTTCTACGGCATAAAATAAGAACACTTACGTATTTAAAATACAAGATTAGTTTCAAAACAGTAATGACATCTCACACCTGAACTACGGTGTGAGGATGACAGAAAACATTACCTATAAAGGCTCCCCACTAAATAAAGAAACATACGTTTTACCCAAGTTTGCTAAAGCAAATTATGTTGAATAGGAAAATGTTACATTAGCGAGGCAAAGTTGTGATTGTGGGGTTGTGCTCGTTTGATTAAGTGGGTAAACAAGAAAAGGGGTTTAAATTGGTGAAGGGACTATAGACAAGCCTTTAGATTCTCATTGAGACTTGCAGTGTCTTGGTTTCAAAATCAGCCTCCTCTCCTCACGTTTTCTTGTTAGTGGTGGGCTTTTGCCCCTGCAGCACTCCTTAACTAAATGCAATGGTTATGAATATTTTGTGCAACGCCTACAGCAGTAGGAATTTCTGTTTTCCCATGCATCTGGGCAAGTGAATTTTCTCCAGAGAAAACATGCACGCTTCCTCTAGTTTAAGTTAACTATTTTTGAGCAAAAAGGTTTATTTTATTAGAAGCATTGATTGCAATATGTGCAAAGGCTGATTCATACTTGTCGAGCTTTATTTTTTCTAAATATTTTCCTAAAGAACTGCTATTCCCTCTGTCCTCTTTCACCTTCACTATTTTATTATGCACTAAGTTTAGCGTTTCTTTTGTGTGCCCTCTTTCAGTAATGAAATTTAAATAATCATGGAAGCCTCCGAGTCGCAGGTGGAAGGACTGGTGAAGCTTCATCTTTGTCTCCTGTTTTGTTTTGAAATTGTATGTGGTCACATAGGAAGGTGACAGCATTATGGGATATTTTTTCATACATTAAGAGACTTTAGCCTTTACTGGAGGGGCTTCAATAGGCTTCTGGGAAAAACAGACACTGCTCTAACCTCTCTCGGTATAGTGGTCTAATGAGGCACTAACAACTTTTTCTAATCTGGGACATTTCTGTTGTCCTGCTTTGAGGAAATTTATGGGAGTTAGCAGGTATGTGACGGTTGGCTGTAGCAGGCATTTTGCTTGGCACTAGCTGACATGGAAAATGTAGAGAGAGAGGGAATTCAGGATTTCTGTCCAAATATTGTGCTTCTTTTTGCTTGTTTGCTTTTTGTTTGTTTGCTTTTTGTTTTCTATGCAGTGTCATCATACCTCTGTGTAAGCATCTTGGATTGATTCCTTTAATATATGCATTGGTTAAATTTGTCCTTAATTTAATGAAGACTGTATTTCAAAGTACTTAGAGAAATATTTTTATGCCATCATGCCTGCTATACTGTTTTATTCAAATACCTCCTTAACCATCTTCTGCGTTTCTATTGCAATTAGCAGACAATCATCCTGTCAATGCATTCTGCTCTGCTGACATTCCCCCTCTTAAATCTGCCAAAGGGCTGAATTCCTTGGAAGTAAGTGGTTTCTGAAAAGCAGGCACCCCCCAGGGAGTGCTTGCGGTCAAAGTGTATGGAACTATTTCAAACACCTGTGGCAACTTTAATCCCTTATGCTAATAAATTAAGCACAGCAGACATGGAAATTGTCCACACCTAGGTTTGAGAATCAGTAAACTCCTTTGGGTTACTGTCACAGGAAGTTAGTTTGTTCTTGCAGATTTAGTTGCTTTTGTGAAATTTTGATCTTAGCCACACCAGTATGAATTTGGAATGCTCTTCTTAATGTGCTATTTATATGGTGTTAGCTAGATCAGAATGCTTCTGCTTTAAACTGAAATAGTTTGCACTGGTATCTCAGAATACCAGTGCAACCAGAATATGTTTCCTCAACCTAATAAAATCAGAAATGCAGGCACTTGCAGTGAAGATTTATGAAAGTGATATGTGTTTAAAAATATATCCAGAGAAATTAAGCCCACTGTCTGCTTCAGCTGATGTTTTTCTTTAGGTCCTTCCTACTGGACCTTTGTTTTACATCTCAGCTTTCCGCTGTAGACAAAGCAGGTCCCAGGCAGTCTTGTGTGTCCCTTCCAGATAAAGCCCAGGATTCTCCCAGCCTTGCAGTGAGAGATGTTTCGTTACTTCTTGTTCAGAGGCCTCTGAGCAGGGCTGTAGCACTGTAAACAGACTTTATGTAGATATAAATGTAGTTATATCTGAGGCTCTTGCAGGATTGCAGTGTTATGCAAAGGGGCCTTAAATTAGATGCGAACCAGATCTGGAAGATCATGCAGCTCCTCCTGTAACAGCATAAGGATTAGGGTTTTTTGTGCTTCCCGAATCTCACTAACTCTGTGGTATGCTACATGCCAGCAGTGTTTCCTTCTTTCCTCAAGCTCCTCGAATGCTGCATTTCTTTTTGCATGTTTATGTGGTTGGTGAAGTCCTTTGCATTGAAAGCCATGTTCATCTGAGAAGCCAGCTTGTAGGGCTTTAATTTTTTCTTAAAAAGTCAGAATCTCACTTTTTGTCCCAGAAAAAACCCATCCTGAGGACCTCTGCTGAACTGTATGAGAGGTGGAGGAAGAGTTTATATTTACACGAAACTTTGCAATAATTCATAGGCTTGCCTGCGAGAGATGTTCAGCTACATGACAAATTCTATTTAATGGCACTTTATGGCAGAAATATCATTTGGGTTTTGGGGAAGAATTTAATTTTCTGTGGTTGAATTTTGCTCTTCATTTTCTTTTAGTCCATCTAGTATGGTTAAAATTACCACCACCATGGATGTCATTGGTTTAGTTTTTGCTTCAAATCCAATTTACAGCAAACTGCAAGTTGTTGCCTTGTACAAATTTTGTATTACTGAAACAGGTGGAAAGGGCTTAATATGGTTGAGGTTGTTTTTGAAAAATATAAAACAAGAGATTTCTGTTCTTTTCCAGCAGAAAACCATAAAAAAATTTCATGCAACCTGAATTTTTTTCTAGCTTTAACCTAATGGACTATTTTGTTTTTAGAATGAGCAGATTCAATATCGGTGTCAATGCAGCAGAATTATGCCAGCCTTTCCCCACTGATTCCAACACAGTTATATGGCTTTATAGCAAATGAGTCCTGGTGTACCACTAGACTGCTTTAGACAGGAGAGAAGTCTTTTAGTGTAATGTGTTTCATCTCCTGATTCTGGTTGACACTTTCCTTCATTTAGCCACATTTTCTGATAAATTGTTTGTCCTTTACAGGTGAAAAACCTTATCAGTGTGATTTTAAGGATTGTGAACGGAGATTTTCTCGTTCAGACCAACTCAAACGGCACCAAAGACGACACACAGGTTTGTTGACAACACATCTCTGCTCATTAGAGTTCATCTTTATGAGATTTGCAATCCAGAACTTATACTTCTAAACTGTTGTGCCTGTTCATACACGATACCCGCAGTGCCAAATTCTTTAAGTTAGCTTTAGGAGAGGACTGGATGTGAGTTTTTCTATTGGCACTTCAGCACTACTATGGTTGTATAGGTGACACTTTGATCCTGCCACCATCTTTTTGAAACAGCTTTCTTAATGAATCTGTTTGCTCTATACTGTATACCCAATATAGGGAATATAGTATTTTTAAAAACCAAACAGTTCTGCAAGAAAAAGCTGCCAATGAGTAACCTGATAAATGCTACTGTTGGTATTCTGATGTTTGTGTGGCAATGCTGATAGGTGAATGCTGCATGTGCATAACCTGAAAGGCTGGTGGAATTACTATACATTTATATGTGGAAAGCAGGTAAGTAGAGAAGGAAAAGCCATATCAGCTATTATGCTTAAGACCATAATTCAGCAAACCACTTAAGCTTAGATTGGAGCCTTTTTTGAATTCTGCCAACTAAAGAAAGATTCTAGGAGCAGCAAGGAGAGAAACGTCAAAGATCTGGCTGGTTGGATTGCACAAATAGCCTGGAAAGTGCATAGCAGTTCACAGAGAGCAGAGAGGGCAGCAGCTGTCATGAATGGGTCTGGGCCTTAGCTAGACTTTCTCTGTGAATAATTTACTGTGTGAAATGTTCCAAGACAGCCAAAACTACTTGTGAGTTCAGTCCAAATTCAGCGAGTTGGTTTTTGCACATACACCGTTTTCTGGAAACGTCAAGACAGCCCATTTCAGCATTTCAGGAGCTCTTGGAGGTCTAGATTAGATTAACAGGGGAGAGAGGTTCCCTTCTCAAAGTCACAGAAGAGGAGTTGGTGGTGACTCCAGCCTCCTAGCTGGGGGTGGAACCATGAGGGCACTCTGCACCGAACATGAGAAAGGAATTCAGAGTACTTCTCTGACTGTCACAGCAAGAAATTGCATTTGGGTCTCCTGTATCTCAGGGAGTGGCCTGACAGTTGTTTTACTCGCTGTTCTGTGGTAGATTCCTGCCTACTACATTTCTTGCTAAAGATGTTCTATCCCACTTAAACAGTGTTAATGAGAAATGTAGGAAGTGTCTCTGAAAGCTGGTGGTAAAAGTGTTGGGATGATATATTTTTAGCAACTGCTAAAATGGACATATATAAAAAATATATTTCTAGCAAATGCTAGAACATATCTGTGTTAAGCAGTCCCCAAGATTTATGTGTAGTGTGTGAAGTGAACAGTAGAAGTGTAAAGTAAGTTAAGCCCATTGGGGGCGTATAAAAATACACCTCTGCACCTCTATTGTTCTCATGTCATATTTGCTTATACATGATACCAATAGTGCCAAGCCACGGGGTCAGAATTAACAAGGTTTGCAGATCCTCCTTAGTCCAACAGTGTAAGTGGGTGTTTGTTTATGATGGTGCTGTTTGGATGCTTCAGACCCAGACATCGGAAGAGAAGGTTACAAAGGGCTGGTAGCCTAATTAACGACTTTCTGTAATGTGTAGGCATGAAGCTGGGAGGAGCAGTTACCGTAACTAGTACAAAAAAATCCAGGCTTTTGAAAATTCAGAAATAGCTGATTTCTTTCACTCTTCCAAAAGGTGTTGGGATATAAGAATAGATTTTTTCTTTGTCTCTTCAGGAGTGAAGCCCTTCCAGTGTAAAACCTGTCAGAGAAAGTTCTCCAGATCTGACCATCTGAAGACTCATACCAGGACTCATACAGGTAAAACAAGTGCGTAAACTTTTCTTCACATTTATATTTCATTATTTTTAAAGTTTAAATAAATGTTGTTGTAAATTACATTATTAGAAAGTCTCTTATCCAGGAGTTTAATACTCAAAACAGCAGAAAGAGTTTCAGAGTGTGCTGATTTTTCAGTGTGACCACGTGTCATAGTCACTTTTCACAAAGGGACTTAGGTGATTTTGGAAACTACGCTTTCTTCCTTCATGTTTAAAGAAATTTCACCTTGGCAAAATATATTTTGTCAGCTATCGTGAAATGAACATCATGGTCTCAGCCCGCAAATGTCAAGTTGATCTACTGCTTTTACTGAAAAATCCCTACAAGATAGAAGTTTTTATTCTAGCTTAGGCGAAGGTCTGTAATCTAAAGTATTCATGCCTACTCATGCTTCTCCTAAGTGTCAGTTGAGCCTAATGCAGGATAGCACGGCAAAGCTCTTGCTGTTGCTGCTTGTACTGTAATCTCTCCAGAAGATAAAAGGAGTGCCTTTTGCAAACTCACACTGACAGACACTAAAGTAAAAGTTTACTCAAATATTCAAGGACCTTTTTGTAGCGACCATAGTATTTCATATAAATACAGAGGAAAAACATAGGAGGCCATTTTAGTCTACTCTGCCCTCACATAAATGTAAGCACCATTAAGGAGCAACTGCAGCAACCTCTATGTTTTAGTTTTAAGTTTTAGAATTATTCCTATGAACTGGCATTTTCTATTATTTCCACTATGTATACAGTATTTTTACCAAATAATTGATTACTGAGCACTTTGACACATTATTAGATGTCACAGTGATTTCTATGCTGGTGTTAACCTTTTAAATCCAGTCTCTGTACAGATGGAAAAGGAGCCTGAAAATCATTTTCTCCCTGCTAAGGATTCTTTTTTCTCTTCTGGATCATAAAAACACATATTTGAGACTTTCAAAAATAAAAGAGAAATTTTAATAAAGGAAATGATTCACCTGAGAACAATGGCATTATCTGTGGCACTGGCCAAATAAATGCTTCAAGTAATGGCCATACCTGCACTTGCAATCTGCAAATGGTAAAGGGCATGGCTGTGTTCCTGGGTTCTCCTCAGAGTCTCATGCTGAGCTGCAGAGCCTGGGGTATGTGTGCATTTGCATGAAGAAAGATATTTTCTTGATCAGCAAGAGGTAACAGTCTGGTAGAGACACAATGGCAGCGGTTGACACGTGCTAGTAAGTCAGGATAAATTACATTCCCCATCACATTTCATTGCTAACTGATCTGCTAATTCATGACTTTCATGACTCCAGTAATTTTTTAACCCAGATTAGCTAAATCAATAAAGAACTTGCTCTCTTTTTTCTAGTGAAACTCATCTCCCCGCTCTAGTTCCTCCTTGCTCCATGTTATCCAAGTCCACACTGCACTCATTGCTAAAAGCAGCCTCACTTGAGCACTGATAACCTCATAGCGCAGGCCTTTGCGTGGGCTTACTGCCTGCCACTGGCTCAGGTTCTGAGCAGGCTCTGCAGCCCAGCTGCGTGCTGCTGTGATGATGCTCCTGCTGGCGGTTTTGGATGTGTCATGCTCCTTTGACTATAAAATATACATAGCCTGAGAGGAATGAGCAGAGTGGTGGGTGGGCATTTTTCACTTCCATCTTGCCCTGTAGCTTCATTCCTCTTTCTTGTACCCCCTAAATTTTGTAACAAAACACCTAGCTCAAGTTGACTTTCTCCATGTTAAATCTCGATGAAGCAAAGCACAGGTGACTTCCATTTAATTCCATCCTAATTTTAAGTCAAACTACTTTTTAAGCTACAAACTATTTGTTAAGCTACAAATTCAGGGCTTTTTGTCTCCACAAACAACTGTGACAGCAGTCTTTGCTGTAGAAAGCAAAAAAAAAAAAAAAAAAAGAATCAAAGGAAAACTCCATACATCCATATACACTTTTTAGCAACAGAAATGTGATTTCTGGTATCTGTACAGTGAAGCTGTACAACGTAATCTGTGCCCAGCATGGAACTAATAACGATTGCTGCCCCCTGTTGTGAGAGGGCAACCAGAAATGTTTGTGAAACAGCAAAACTGTGCTGCTTTTACTATGATAGTTCAGTGAAAAACTGGCCAGTAACAGATAACCTGCATCAGTTCACAGGATGGTTTTGCTAATGCTGCTGAGCTGAAAGAAGACCGCTTTATACAATCTGTGATTTTTATCAGTAGCTCTGACCGGATCAGTTTTGTCCCATACTGTTTTATGCACTCATGCGAGACAGTTGATGCTTTTGCCAACATGTATGTTAAGTGGATAAAGTAGATTTTAAAACACACCCCTCCCTTAAATATATTGCATGGGATTTTGCAAAGAGAAATACGCTTATGCCAATCCCAAATCCCCTTTTGCCTGATTTTGGATGTTTGTGAGACGAAGTGTGAGGCAAAGAAGAGGAGAAGATGTCTGGGTGAGCTCATACCACCCTAGTGTGTCTGGAGTTGGAGAGTACAAAGTGTGTAGACAGCACCGAAGAGCCCAGCCCCAGAGCTGAACCTACTTTAAAATATTGCCTCTATTTTGGGGGAAAAAAAAAGAAAATGCAATTCTAAAAGAAACATGAGTCACCGGGCACTGCTCTGAGCTAATGAAAGCACTCCATCAGCATTCCCGTGGCATCAGAAACACAGCCTGAAATTCCACTTAAACATTGTAGAAAATGGAGAGACCAGATTAAACTGTAAAAAGGTGATGGCATTTCTTGTTAAAATTGAATGTGCTTTGCTTGGGGTAATTTTTAGTGAATATTATGCTCAGGGGCATGTTAGAAAAACACAGAATGTTTTGAGCCTTTAACATCTCCCATAGATGTGAATCTGCTTTATTTAGAAAGCAGTGGGAAACTTTCAGTCTGGCTCAGCAGACTTCATGCCGAACTCTTGCTTCTACCATATTCACTTACACTCACCAGTTTCAAAGAACTTCAGCCAAAACTCATTGAACTAGCTGGAAAAGCTCTCCTTGACTTGAGGTCAAGCTCCAAATAGTCACTGACAATTTTCACAGTGACTGTCTTCACCACAGTCCAAGGTGTGACTGAAGCTTGTGCAAATGCCAGAGTGACTTTTAAACTAGTTCGTTCAAGAGCTGAGAGTAGCATAGACATGGCAGCACAGTGTTCAGTAAGGGCCCGTCTTTGGGAATGAACCACTGCAGAATGTCCTACGTCATCTGACAAGGCAGTTGTTAAAGATCAGCTGAGGGAGATGTAGGAAAGCACTGAGTGCTGGTGTGAGCGGGTATTGAGCGCACTCCCACACCCTCTCAGGGCAGCCCTGGATGCCTTTCCTTCTGACAGGGGCTCTGCCTAGCTCCTCACAACCCTGCAGAAAGAAAACAACTAGCAGTGTCTCAGGCAAGCTGTATACCCAGTTAATAACAGGGTGTTTTGTTAACAGGTGAAAAGCCTTTCAGTTGCCGGTGGCCCAGCTGTCAAAAAAAATTTGCCAGGTCTGATGAATTAGTTCGTCATCACAACATGCACCAGAGGAACATGACTAAACTGCAGTTGGCCCTTTAGGCAGTTCAAACAAGTGAATAAACCAGATGGGACATTATGAGCTACTGCAAACTTTATCAGCCATCTTCGATCACCTCTGTCAGAAAGCTGCAGCTGTCTTCGCATCCCATTTGACACAAGTTAACTAAACTGTAGGATTCTGCTCAGCCTTGTCTGCCATTTGGACTTACACAAGTTCCTATTAAATAAGTTCAAGAGGTTTTTATTTGTAATTTTGTTAAAGAGTACACAAGATCGTCACAGTTTCAAGATTACTATAAACTGTGCTTACCTTCCACACCTGTCTCCAGTTTGGTTTTATTTTCACTAAAACTTTTCTAGGTTCATATTGTTGTACCTTTTTAAGTCCTGCAGTGGATAGGGTGATTCCTCCCTGTTGAAAGTAAGCTTTACACTTACTGCATCTGTGCATATGCTGAGGTTTCCAAATGCTAGTGCAGCTGTCCTCACAAAATGAGTTGGAACAATCACCTGAGATACTTTTGGTAAACTTTGTACTTGTACTGCCAAAGGGCAAGCTTTTAAAGTTGAAAACATGCTTTTGAATTTCACAAATCAAACCTTTCTTTAAAAGGTGTATTTCTAGAACAGCTAAAGCTAGATGAACCAGAGCCGCTCTATACAGAAAATAAGAATCTTACCATTGAGTTAACTTGTTTTTTAAATAATCACGTAATTGATCCCCAAAACTGGCTTTGTTTGTCAAGTAACTCTCTCCCTTTCTCCCTCTTTTTTTAATGTATTGGTTTAAATTTATTCTATCATAAGATGCATAGATCTCCTTTACACAAAACTAATTCCAATCATTGTAGACATTTGGGATTTGTTTACAATGTAAAGCCACACTGGTTATGTGGCTAGCAAGCTGTATAAACTTAAAACTGAACTTTTAACGGGGCTGGTCCAGGATCTCCATTAACAGATTACTCTTAAGATAAGTAACTTAAAAAGACTCTTTGTCAAGTATATGTGAAAAAGACATTATTAGTGTAAGGAAATATATTGTTTCAGGGTTTTGGGAGGAGGGGTTTATTATTTACTTTTAATTGCTCGAAATTGTGTGTATATATATATATCTGATAATGTATTGCTCTTAGACATCTTAAATTAGAAAGTGTATAAATATTAGATGCATCACTGTTCTGATGTTGTTGCTGTTACAAACTATTGATAACACTAAGAATGTAACCTGCATTTTTCACTGAGCTTTCAATTAAAGCCCATTCAAAGAGAAACAAATGAGAGTCCAACAGATGTCTTGTTTCATGTCTGGTATTAAATTTCAAATGCCCTGTCCAATAGTATCCATTTTTTTTTTTTTTGTATATAAAGGTACCACCAGCACTGATGACCACTAGTTAACCTGTCCAGGTCTTGACCACAATTTATCCATCTCACTTGGGAATCATACTGGCAGCAGCAAACAGTGTCAAGTTTCATATTGTGCTATAAAACAGTTGCTTCAATCGTTCGTCTTCTTACCAAACTATTCCTTCTCTTTGGACCTGTAAGATTTGTGTAAGAACTTTATAGAACAGTAAAACCCAGTTTATAAATAGCAGTACTGGCCTTCTGTAGAACTGCGCTGAAACTATAAGCACAGATAACTTCTTAGATTAGGATGTTGTACACTGACTTCTAAGTAAAAGTTAACTTAGAGTTGGGGTGGCTTAAATCAGTTCAGCAGGTTGAAAAAGACAGTCTTTCTTACATGATGAAGTGTGAAAATGAAGATAAAAAAATATTACTGTTTCTTTGTCATACTGCCTACTTTTCCTTGCAAGTAAGTACAGCCTGCCTCAGCGCCCTTTGACCTTGCAAAATATTTGTATCTCTTTAGCAAAAATCTTTAATGTATCTTGCCAAGCTTTTTTCTCTAATGTACACAATGGAGTTCTATGATGGGTTGAGCTTTGTCTCTTAAAGTGCAGCTGCATCGTCAAGAAAACTCAACAGTTAATTCTTCAAGTCCTCTTTTTCGCATGGGTATTGCATCACTGTTAATTACTGTTGGGGTACTGTGACTCATTTGTATCAGTCAACTTTATCTTTTGCTGCCAAAAGACAGCATCTCTCTGGAGAAACTCATAACAAGTGTGGCAAACATCAAATATTTGGAGCTAATGGTGTACATAAAACTGCACAGAATTAAAAAATAAAGCAACTCCTCCTGCTTTCTTGAGAGAAAAGTTCAGTCACAATAACAACATCCTCTGATTTACCCAGCAGTCTTCTGCAACTGCAAAACAATCTGTTTTTCAGTCTGTACCCAAAATACAGAGCTGCCACGAGTGTTTATACTAAAAGCCCAAAAAAGAGAAATCAGCCTCCAGTTGTGCCTGCGTTAGTCAAACATAAATAAAACTATCTTTTGTGAAATACAACCAAAACTCCACTGCAGCACAGGCCAGACTTCCAGTGACCTGTAAATAACTACAGCCACGGTTTTGCTGCTTAGTGAATTGCATGCCAAATAATAATGGTAGATGGCTACAAAAAATGAAGCGTGCGTTGATGAGTGACAGAGCATGTCCTTTTGTTTTTGCTGTCGTCACTTTTTAAATGAAAATACTTCTCACTACTCTGTTGTTTGGTGATCATTATGTCCCCCAACCCGCCGAGTACAGTGAAGACAATGGTAAATGCTTACAAGATTTTTAAAAAAAAATTTATTCCTAGTTATTTTACAGTCTTTGTCATGAGAGGCATTTTATGTCTCTCCCTTTTATTTCCCTGTTTTCAAGATTCTATCAGCAAGGTAAGCCACCTTTATTGGAGTGCTTTACTACATGAATTTCTCAGAAGCAGCCCCCAGATGCTGCTTCTTGCAGCATGCAATTCCTCATTTTGCAGCAAGCAGAAACCGCGCAGCAGGCCGAGTTTCTGTGAGCTTGACCTCCATGTGAAAGATGAGGGGGCTGCACTCTATTATATCTCACAAGTGTCCTTAGCTCTCTGGAAAATTTTCAATCCCACAATTAATCGAGCAAATCTTTTATGCCTCTGCCCTCTGTTCTTAAACTGAAAATAGTGACCAATGTTATTTTGGCTGATGGTTAATGTCCTACTGTGACTGGCATACTATTCCTGTCCCGTAGCTTCCATAATCCCCCAGAATGGTGAATGTTAATTATATAGGTAACACTTCTACTTTTTCTTGTCACTTCATCATGTACAAGATGTGTTGGGTAGGAAAGGGAGCCTCTCTGATGGTGTGAGCTGAGATTCAAGGCTTTACTTGTGCCAATTTTTTTCAAGGTAAGTGAGTCCAGCGAAGTGTCCCTTCTACTTTAGGAAAACATGAGAGCCTAAACTGTACCCACATCATCATCCTTCTGGTTCATGTCATATTCTTTAAGGGTACGGACTATACTGACCAAACAGGAGGTACAAATCTTGCTGCAATTAGGCAACCAACCTGACGGAAGTCCATCCTTCACACAGGTGCTGATTCCTGTAAGGGAACTGGGGGCCTTGCAAAGAAGTAGCTTTTTGCTTCTCTTTCCATGGTGGGTTAGGCGAGTTGTTCATTTTAGAAGCCACTCCAACCAGGCCTATCTGTTTCAGGATCTCAGTAGGATTCATTTCACTGCTTCACCAACCAACCTTACAGCAACTGGGAACAGTTCCTGAAGATGCAGGTAGGAGCTTTAAATCAGTGTTTCTTCCTCCTTCCCTTTCCCCAGGCAGGCACTGAGAGAACCCTATCATGTGCAGTCATTTCCCATCAGCAGTGTGACCTGACAGCAAATCCAACATGGTAAGCAAGCTGATCCCAGCGCCTTGTCCAAAAGCCTGACAAGGCTCTGGAGTGGATTGAGGGGCTCTGGGGAGGTGCCTGCAGCCCCACACCTCAGAGGTACCTGGACCTAGCGTGAGGTGGGTATGCAAAGGCAACAAGCAGGCAGAGGTGAGCTGCAAGAGGGTGTGCAAAAGTTCTGCTTGGTCCTGCTCGAGCCCTTTTTGTACCTTCCCTCTGGGGCAAGTACGGGCAGGGAGACTCACTCAGCTTTTCAATTGGGGAACTCCTATTTGCTTGGGGAAAATTCTCCTCCCCCCTCCCTCCCCTCCAATTAACAAAAAAGTAATTAAAGGCAGTGTATGCAGTTCAAAGTGGCACTAATGGACAAGAAAGCCCAGCTCCGATATTTGGTAAGATCCAATAAAAGATTCATTAGGATTCTTTTAGTTATTGGAAGTCCTGATGACACAAAGGAGCCTAATGAAACAGAAGACCTGGTCACAAGAGCGATGAGTTAAAAAAAGCCCAAACCCACATCCCAACCCCACTGACACCATTCTAAAAATTAGACAATTAAGAGTAAAACCAGGAATGTAGCCAGAACTATTCCACCTCAAATAATAAACACAAGGATAAGTTGCCAAGTGAGGTCAAAGAAGCAAATGGTAAAGTGAGTTTAAGAGACAGCTAGACACTTTTATGGGGAGAGAGGGGATTGAAGGATACAGTGACAAAACTGGGGGTAGAGCTGAGATAAACCCAGAGGACAGGCACGGTGGGCCAATAGCCTCAGAGAGCGCTTTCAGCCCCAGTTGCTCCGTAGAGGAGCAGAGCGGCTCTTGGCATTCAGGGGAGACTTACCAGGGCTGTCAGCAGAGTCCTGTGAGGGGTGAAGGGAAACTGCCAGAACAGTTTGAAAGGAAGATGAGCCTGGCAGACAGAAATGGGTGTGCTCTCAGATGCACTGGTCATAAGCGCTGCCCTTGGTTTCACTAGTGAGGTGCTCTGGCAGACTTGCTAAAAAGCAGGTTTTTGAGAAGCTTCTACACAAGCAGCTTGTCCTCTTGCAAGTTACCAGTGCAAAGCACAGCAAGAGGCACCAGAAGAAAAACAGAAAGAAAAAGCTTTTTTTTTTTTCGTATTTCATGAAAGACCACGTGTAATGTAGGAAAGAACAGGGTTGGCTAGGGTATAATTCGAATGAGGCAAAGACAAAATATACTGAGGTTATGTTCTCTGCTTGTACGAAGCTTTGCATGCTTTCACGTTGTCAGCACAGCCTGTGTTGATTCCCATAAAAAAAGCTGGCAGAACTTCTGTGGCTTCAAATAGCAGCATGATGAAGCCTAGTTTTAAGTGCTTGGTTTGGCCATCTCTGCGCTGACGAGCCGATGTCATTCCACCAGCACAGTAAAATGGTGGTCATGAAGAAACCAAGACCAGCATGGCTGCTAGAAGTAAGCTAGAGCATCAAATAAATAAAGTGCAGTTTTCTATATAGATTGTGGTCCAAACACAAATGCCAGCTTCTGCAGCTAAAATGTTACTTTTGAGACTTCAGAGGGCTCTGAGCAGCAAGGATGGTCTGAAAGATTAAATTGTCCTATAAGGCACACATAACATGGACAGATCTCGTGCTGGCCACTGTAGAAACATGGAGTAGCGGGAGAAGAGGTTGCAAGCCACAGATAAGTCTTTAAAAGGCAAGTGTTTAAAGGCACTTAAAGTTGTGAATGAGAAAGTATAGTCCTGGGCTGGGCTTTTCTATTCCTGATGACCAAATGCTTATCCCATAGATATAATTTAATAGCATCACTGTTTTTTATGTGAAACAGGCTAGTTATGTTCTGATGAACTCTTGCAGAGCCAAAATCTTAATCTGCAAAAATAAACTGAGCGGTAGTGGAAGGACTTGGCTGATCATCCTAGCTTGAATGACTAGGTAAATCTAATATAAAACTAGTTGCCCTTCCCCAGCATCAAAAAAGCCCTTTGGGTGCTAGGAGGTTATAAAATCACACAGGGCACTGAGACGCTTTAGTATGGAGGTGCAGGAGAGAAATACAACTGCATTTATTCTCAGGCTGTTTCTTTTTCTGGCTCATTCCCATCTGAGTCATGCCCCAGAACTCCCATTCATTTGAATGAAATGTTGAAAAACATAACTACAAAAAAAAAAGTAACCTTACGGCCCAGAAAAAAATCCTGTCCCAGACTTTCTTGGGAAATGGCGTGTCCTCGTGCACGCGCTCTACTCATACAATAATCACATCTGCTTAATGTTTCCTCCCGGGAAGGTCCCTGACATTTTTAACCATATCGCTGAGGTTTTTAGGTTAAGTTATCAGCCTAGCTGCACAGTAAAGGTACATTGTAAAGGCAAATAAAGAGGTTTTTATCTACTGTATGACAAGAACTCCAGGCCAACAAAGACCTGTATTTAGAGCAGGAGAGCTTTTTCACTCTCAGCCACTAGACGGCTCAGCCTAGAGGGTTTGCTTGCAGCTGTGTTTCTGGGAATGCAATGCAGCCAAGCCACCCACTGCAGCTGGAAGAATTTCCTAACTTGCAACAGAAAGTTACAGGACTTACAAAGCAGCAGTCAGAGCTGAAGGCTCTCATGTCATACAACTCAAAAATGTAGTTCAGTAGCCGGAGTATGGTATTGTGCTGTTATTGTAATTGCAGCATTTATCCAAGTGGACTTCGCTAGCTGTTGAGAATTACAGACTTTTAAAAATCTGGTTGCCTGGGGCCTTCTTCAAAGGCCAAGCTCCTACTGCCCTTTAGGCTGCCTAGGATGGTGCTTCATGCTCTGAAGACAGGTGTGCTGTAAATCACTCACTGCACGTTACCTCAGAAGTGTGGAGAGGCATGTTTCTGTTATTAGAAGGAAGAATTCACAGAGTATCAAAGAAAGGAAAGGACACATGGCAGCAGGATTTGAATTGCCTGCAGTGGATATTGCCCTGGTGAAAGTCCACTGGACCATCTGAAATATAAATCTCAAATTAGTTTTTGCACGGCCGTGGAATGAATGGAACCCTCTAGTGACTGAGCTGCTTCCTCACCCCACTCCGAGCTGCAGAACTTCAGCGTGGCCTTGCTACAGGCTTCCCTTTGTGAAGCCGGTCTGGGGAGGACGAGCTGCAGTTTGCAGTGCTGAAGGTCATCACACAGGACAAACACCCTAACAACGGTCTAATATTTCTAAGCTGCATGAATTCCTAGTGTCTGCTGCAGGCAGAATCCAAACACTTGTGTCAATTCTGTACCATGCCCCAGACTGCCAAAAAACATTAATATAAGCATATTTATCTGGGCTGCAGTGTGTTACAAGAATTCATTAGGACAATATGTGATATGGTGCTGAAACAGAAGGCTGGGCTTCTCTGGCCAGAGATGAGGAAGTCTAGTCCCTGCTGAACTTTTACTACTGATAAAGACAATGTCTGCTGGCAGCATTCATTTTTTACTAGGCCATCTGCATCTAGTCAAGGATAACTTGACTTTCTGAAAAAGCCATTCATCAGAATCAACCCTGTACAACTTTCTCTTGATGAGTAAAGCAACACAAAGAAAGACCAAGATGGTTAATAAACTTCTTTGGGAGCAAAAGGTCAACTCTGGTGTAAACAAAGCAGTGTCATAGTACTATACAGAAGCATTGAAGTTTCCTGCGTGTTTATATGGCTGATGCCCCATTTCTTTTTTATCAGTGTTTGTTATCATTTATTTTGCTCTGCTTTAGCCAATCTATAAATCTCTATAACAGTGTTCTTTATTTTCTTAATTTTGTCATCTCTCTTATCGGCTTTTATCACCTGTTTGTGTCCAGTATGTTTGCTACTCTCTGCCGCTTGATGGCTGCCCACGATTAGTTTTCTTAACCCTTTATTTCTCATCTGCCACACTCAGGTCTAATAGTTAAGTCTTTCAGAATGTCCCTTTGTTTCTAAAGCTGAATCAAACACTGAGACATTTTCTTTGTCTTCTTAACAAATCATCAGCTATTAAAGGCAAAAAATGAATGAGGGTACTGATGGGGAAGAATTCCTGCCCCAAAAGATAGAGGCTTGCTGTTAGCTATACAACACAGAGAGACTAGGCAGTAGCTGTGTATTTGTCACTTCAGGTCTTTACCACTGTACTTCAAATCCAAATAGGAGAGTCCTCGACTTGCACCCCGTGGGGAGGTAACAGGTTGCTCTTCCTGCCCTCCCAGTCTTTGACTTTCAAGCTTTGTGGCTGCGCGTGTGGAGAATGCAGCCACTGGAAGCTGGACTGAAGTCCCCGGGCTCCCTTCACATCAATCACTGATCATCCAGCCAAACATTTTATTGTGAGCTTGGGCTAAGTCAGACACTCAGCTAACAGGAGAATATTCCATACTCACAATGACAAACATGAAGCAGCTGATACCTTGGTAATGTTATTTAGCTATTCAGTGATACTTGCTTTAGAGCCACAACATTTAAAGCTTCATAGATAGGTAGGTGACATTTGCCTAGAGAACAAATATTTTCTTGAGAGGGCTACGATTCTTCATTAAATAATATAAAAGAAAAAAAGAAAGTGACTTTTTTTAGTGAAGAGCCTCTAGGGTTCACCTTTTTGCCTTTGATGTGTTCTTTTGTTTCATGTAATCAGATTACAAAAAGTTTTGTACAGTCTAGATATCCAAAATCATGTAAAAGAAATTGGATTGACCCAAACCAATTTTGGGGATGGCCTCAGCAAAATATATACTGCTCTTTTTAAGAGTTTACATCTTGAAATGTTTTGTTTAATAGAGACTTACGCAATGTAATTTCTAATGGCACCAGCATATTTATTGGAACTGGGTACTAGAGGGAACCAAAAAACCACTAAAGACTCTGAATTTTGCAATTAACTATGAATTTTGAGACCAGCCAGTTAAAACACTAATCTCCCCTGTGAATAAATGTAATATAAAGTAATGCACTTCTAATAGTATGAGCCTCTGCTGACTCTGCAATCTTAGACTCTTACTCAGAAAAGCCCGTGTTCCTGAAGTTAATATGAGTAAGACTTCCACCTGACAAAAAGTTGCTGGATTAGGTTCAAAACCCACTGATTATTCCAAATGTAGTATCCCAGTTATTCCACATGAGTATACAGTTAGAGGATATTCTGTCACATTGATATCAAGACTACAGGAAGGTCTATGTATTGGGATTATATTCTGTATATCATGTAGTTCAGCTGCATTCCAGTACCTCTGATACGTGATTCTGCATTTAACACTAGAAGATTTGTATATTATTTAAATAGAATAAAATTTCAAGTGAGAGAAACTTAGGGCAAGTTTTTTTGGTTTTCTTTTCTGTTTTTTGTTTTTTTTTTTTAACTTCCCCTCTCTGCCTGGAATGAGGCCTTTAATGTTAGAAGATAGGGGTGAGCTAACCTTTAGACCCAGTTGAAATGCTGGCCCAAAATGTGAACCCAGTTTAGGAGCAATGCAGTGAATAGTCACAAAATGTATAACATTGTTTTTATTCAGGGAAAATTTTGTCACTGTGTGTTGTTTAGCTTGGCCATTTGCTGGAAATAGCTTAGTACATTCCTGGCTCTTTTTACAGAGATCCATCTTTAAAGGCAGGGTGGTTGTTTTACATTTCAAATTTTTTTATTCAGATGTATACTAAACTCAGAAAAAAAAAATCATAGGTAACCCAGCTGGATTTTTCAACTGGACTTTTACATCAAAGATTGTTGTGATTGAATTTTTTAATTCCTGTCTTTGATATCAGTGCATTTAGATTTCTGACCTTTTCTGAAAACATTTGTAACTGGTGAAAACAATTTTCCCTTCTAGTGGAAACTCTGGATTTCTGTACACTGTGCAGATTGCTTGAGCTGGCTGGCATGAAATTTAATTTAAATTAATCAGCCACGGGCAAGGGCAAAATGAAATGAATGTGACCCATGAGAGTAGGACTTTAGAGTATTTACAAAATTATGCTTCTGCACAGCATGGAAAAGCAATGGCTAGTGTAGGGCACGTTCTGTCTGATTCATGAAGTGAATCACCCTAATCCAACCTGGTTGTCAGAAGAATTTGGGCTGCGTTCCTTGAGCAAGAAGCCCTTCAGCTGTGATTTGACAAAGAACATAGGGTGTGAGACTGAGGGAGAATTTGCCATAGTGAATACAAATGAAAACATTCCAGCTTCAGCAGGTGTATGTGGCTCAGCCCCAAACACCCACCTAACCAACCATCAGTGCTGATGCCGCGCTGAGCAAAGCCCGAATGAGGAGACGCCCCAAGGGACTCAGCCACTGCTGCACATTGTTGCCCATAGCAGTTGTTACCGTTGACTAAACAGTGACTAAATCTTCCCCTCCTGTGTGCTGTAGCCTGTAATGGGGTGTGAATTAAGCACTTCAGGGATTCTGCAGTACGTATGTTTGAGGGCATAATTTTGACTTGCATGAGCGAGCCATTGAAATCAGAGTTTGAAGCCTCTCTGTGTGAGATGGCTGCAGAAATGTTATGTCTGTGCAATGGCTGGGACTCTCCTGAGCTCTTCGGCTCGAAAACCAGAAGGTGGTTAATTTAGACCTGAAGTTTTCCACCATATCTCAGTGCTAAATCCAGCCACTATTTATACTGCAGGTGAAAGTACCTGCCTGACTAAGCTGTTCCTTGAGAACTTTTTCAACCATACTTGGTTTCATTTCTACACTTTCCTTAGAGGCTGCACCAGACATGGAGTTGGTAATGAGCCATGGATAAAGAGTGTTTTAAAGATACAGAATGTAATTATGCACTGCCAAAATTATATATACCTTTACTTCCAGCTGAGCTCCATGAACACTTAACACAGCTAAATATTATGAATATTGTTTATCTCATATGATATTGTATTTGGTGCTGCTCAGTGTAACTGTACAAGGAAAAATATCACTGCTGTGTTAGTATGAGGAGATACTAATTTCCTCCATGATATTAATTCATCTTAGTTTCTTGTGTGGAGTTAATGCATTGTTATTATATTGATGTGGCTTTGAACTCTGAAGCATTGCAGTATGAAGCACATTACCAAGTTAATTAAGGATATGAATTGATTTTTCACATGGGCAGCCAAACTTATGTATCTGTCCCAAATTTCAATTTCACTTGGCCACATTTATGTTTAATCTTTGGGGTCTTTTTTTGTGGAGATAAAATGCTGAAAACTGCTAAGTCAAATTGAACCAAATATTTCTCTCAAACCCTGAACTGAATGTTTTGCTTCAATATCTTGTGAGAAAAGCAAAGGGATTAAAGGGTACAGAGCTGCTTTAAAAAGAGGTCTTGTACTCAGCGCTATGGAATAGGAACATTTGGGCTGCAGAAAATGCAAGTTTAATTTTCTCCTTTGCCTGGTGTAATTCCAGTGAATCATTTTCATAACAAGCACGTACAACACAGAGATTTCCATCAGGCAAGCAAATCACATTTTTATCTACGGGTACAGGAGTGCTGTTCTTTTTCATTGCACCAGATAAATCAGAAAAACTGATCCTGGTGGCACTGGAAGAGGTTGGTCAATGATTACCTATGACAGACCTGGCAGGCACTGAATCTGTCAGGTAACAAGACAGGACACACTCATGGTATCATTAGTGAAGTATACCTTAAATCACTTAGTTTTAATTTACTAGTTGAAGTCTCAGTCAGAACAAAGATGAACAAAAACTGCCGCTGTTAGTAGGTATGCCTGAAATGAGGCTTTTAGGCTGTGCTGAGTTCTTCACAGCTGGTTGTCAACACAGTGAAAACTCCATAGCTGAAGAACTATAGAAGTAGCCAGAATCTCAGTCCATTTATACCTGCAGTTAAGAAACTGTCTCAATGTTCAAAATATGAAAGGTATAGAATTTACAGCCATGGAACAATAATATTTCACATTTCAAAGGTCTACTGTTTCCTACTATAAATGAACAAAAATTGGTCGTGGTAAAACATGGATATGTGATATAATGGGGAAAATCTCTACTTAGAGAAAACTTTGGGTATGGGCTACTAACTTAAGGGAAGTGGTTATCTCCTTTATTTGTTTCCATTATGTAATGACCAGGCAAAATAGCCTTCCAGTATCTCATTGTACCTTATTTTTTTCAAAACATGGCTGAGAGATGTGCATATATGTCAGTTCTCTGCAGGAAATTTATTTTTCTTGTGTAGGGAATATATTGCTTAACGCATACCAACATTTGAATAAAACATAAATAGACAATGATCTGAAAGGCTGTTTCCATTTACAGACTAAAAAGAAGCCACAGAAGCAAACAATTTTTGTAAATGCCATCTCTCACTGCTCTCTGCTCTGGTAATTTATAAAGGCTCACAGTCATCGTTATTTCAAAAGATTAATTCTGTTTAAATAGTCAATTGAGCAGAACAAGACGTTAGAGGGATAGTTAGCTATGTGTCACAATATTCTAGATAAAGGATTATCCCCCACTTAAGAATTAATAACATTTTAAACCTCTACATAAACTATTTTTTTATCAATAAACATGTCTCTGACAGAGGGCCAGATGCACTCACAGGTCTTAATTGTTCAATCCAGTGACTAATCCCCACTTGATCAAGATTTTACTGACTTAGCAGTTGTCTGGAGAGTGACAAATTTATGATTCAATTGCAATTTCATCTTAAACTTGAAACTGCATGATCATTTGTGGGAATTAGCTACCTGATAAGATAACGAGGGTGGAAGAAGTGCACATAATTCTGTGCAGCAGAATCAGAGTGTTGCAGAACTCTTTAGGATGCATTGGAAAGACACAAATGGCCATTAAGGGATTAGCCCATCACTGATTGAGTGGCTGCATAGAGTTGAGGTTTACTAAATCACTGGAGTGGTAGGTCATTATCCTTGGATACAGGAGACAGTTGAATCTGTGTCCAAACGCATGAGCAGTAAATTGGAGTGAACAGAGTGTGCCAAAAATGAAAAATAAATAAAAAATGCTGAACCCTTGTTCTTCAAGTGTTCAAATTTCCAGGTCATACCCCAAGTTTTTTTCTTTCTTGGCATAAAAAATATTTTTTTCACTGCCTTTAGTATCAGCATATTCTTGTCTCTGTAATCTCTTTTGAGTGTATTGCTTCCCCTCAATGCTATCAAATTTGTGCTTAGTTAACAAATGCTGAAACTTAGATAACATTTTAGAAACTGATTAGGAAAGCAATGTTAGGAGTTTCCCTCTCCAGTTTTGATGGCTTGTGCACAGTTACCACTAAATATATAATTAAAATAAACAAGCTTTCCTCATGTGGGTTTTGTAGTGATAATATTTTGGTAAGTCTCTTTTCTCCAACTGTTTTATGTGCTATTGAACTGAATCAATAGTGTGCTGTAATAGTTTTGTTTATTTTGAAGAGTTTTTTCTTAAGAGAGAAATCATAAAATTCTGCAGGAATAACACAACACTCCTGCCTTCCTTGAACGTGTGTTGATGCAGCTGATGAGTAAAATTAACTGCTGAGCAATTCCACTTCAGGGCTCTGTAACAATATGTCTAAAGACTATTTGGTAATTCAAATTAATAGCTTAAATATGTCAAATTTTGGAACTTTTGCTGTGCTGGCTGTGGCCTTTGGCTAGCCAGAATAAGCCCAAGATTCCTTGGGGCTATTTCTCTGTGAGTTGAACTTAATGATCTCTTTTCCCAAGGTGTAGATGCATCTAATGTTGTTCAATTTATCTCAGTCTAGAGGGGCACACAACTTTAGAGAGGCTCGTTTCCTGAAACACTGCATTTCAGTAGAAATTTGTGAGCTAGTACATTGGAAAATTCACCTTCAGAGAAATCTGGTTAATTTTCATCATGCTATGAGCAATTTTCACTTCCTAACACAACAATAAAATACACAGTACAGCTGGAAGCCGAAGCTGAATATTGTACTCACCTGTAACTACATGTTCTTAACATAATTATACTTTACTGAGATTAACAGAGAAGGAAGGTGCATGTGTTCAGCAATAAGGGTCTTAGGCCAGGTAAGCTTGTGTAACCCCAAGCAAATGTCCCATTTTGCCCAACACTTATCAGGCGGTAGCAGGAATATTGTGTTATTTCCCAGTTCTTTTTTGCCCTCTACCAGTCCCAGTCTAAGTGTTGAAAAACTGCTGAGGTGCCTGGGTCTTTGGGAGCATGCTAATACCTAAAATAAAAAGTAGAAGAATTGGGCCAGTCCAACTCTGACTTTAGTGGGAACAGGAACAAGATAAAGCAGGGGCTAGCATAAGTTAGGGGAAAATGAAAAAAAGGAAAAATAAATATGCAAAAAAAAATCACAGAGGAAATGGCTGTTTTCTAGATTTGGACATAACTCTTACAGCAAACCTGAAGGCTTAAATTAGCTGAAAAGCTTTATCTGTAATTTAAATGTTGAAATCCTTGGCCAGCTCTACTTTCTAAGATTTAACTGAGGTCCAGAAGATTTGGACAAGTAGATGGCGAGTAGGACTGCAAGAACGAATTAAGAGGAAGGAAAATGCAAAAAGAAAATCAATCTGCCAAATTAGACAGAGCAAAGGAACAGGAAGAAAAACAGGAAATAACCTAATAAAATATAGTGGAAAATAAATAACTTCCAGTGCCCCAACAATTTCCTCTCACAAAAAGTATTGGCAGTATAAAGCAAATTACAGGCACATTTCTGTCTGGCTGTGGAAAGTAAGCTATTTAGGGGTGCCATACAGCATTCCCCCCCCCCCCCCCCCCGAAATGTAGATAACTATCAGGCATGAGTCTGAAAGCCCTGCAGGTGAAGATGAGAGCACAAATATGATCCAAACAATGCATTTGAATAAAGAGCCGGATGGCTAATGACGGTGAACTTTGTGAGGTGGAGTAATGGAAATCTCCACCCATTTTGATGAGTTCTGCCTTAGGGACTGGTGTCATGGGGAATATAGGAAACCTGAAGGAGTCAGGGTAACCCCTCTATGTCATGGCATCCTACATGTCTGCAGGTCTCCTGGGCAGCCAGACACAGAGGTTCTTTGGGCCTAAAGCAAAGAAGGGGACACGTAAGCTAGTTTGTTTTATGAACTTACTAGGTTAGGTTGGGTACTGATCTCCACCCTATTAGGTAGCAGAGAAGCCAAAGAGACTTATACTCTCCCCCAGTTTGTGGGCTCTCAAAGATGGCATTTATTTAGGAATGATGCCACAGCACTAGCGGCTGAGTGCCACCAAGTTATTGCAACAGTTTTCCCAGCAGTTACCTATAAAGATACCTTACTGAGAATAGCAAATCCTCCCCCATTTGCAGGAAGTTTGGCAAGTAAGTAATGAATCTATTTTTCTAGTGGAATCCTCATTCTGCAGTGTTTACAGTTTTTGCACTCTAGAGTGTGATTTTAAAGAGGCTCAGAGCTTACTTCAGCTTATTAAAGTAAATATTGTAGCATTAGTTACTTGCCAATAACAACAGAAACATAATTAACTTGAGTAACTCCTTACTGAGCAACCACAACCACATACATGATTTACTTGTTTCACTACCCATGGAAGCAGAAGGCATATTCAGCCCAGCTCAGTCATGTGAAAGTTAAAGTGTGTACTTTAAATGAACCAGTAATTCTTATGAAGGATTCCACAGGTAGATGAAAACACAGTGTTAATGGTGTGATTTATTTACATACGTTGCATCCTATGTATAGATACTATGGGATATAGAAGAAAGTAAATTAATCACAATTAAAGAGAATCCAGACAATGGAATGCACTTTATAGAATCACAATCTTTAAAAATACACATGCATATTCAGCTTTGAACTTATCATTGATTTAAGTGGAATAAAATGGCTATTTTTCACAGTACTAAAAAAATAAAAGAGCTGCTTTTTTGTTTACATAATTTCTAGCTTTAGAACGACAAAATGAACCAGGGCGTACCATGCTACGATTTCACCCGTTGACACAAACGAAAAGGATAGAACAGACATAATACATCTGGTTTACGACTTTTAATTGCCTTTGTGACCCAGTTCATACCAAATCCTCTCAAGGCAAAGTCTCTTTCTTTGTATGCATCATGGGGCTAAATCTCTATCTGAGATATGTTGCTTAAAAAAACATCGTCATGTTAAAAAGTAACAATATTTCTTGCTCACATAAATCTTTAGTACTTGCAGGTGACCTGAGAAAGTGAGAAGTGGAGAGTTCAGTTGTCTGGTGAATGAGTATGTTAAACTTTCCAAATAAAAGCTACTCCTAAAGCACCAGATTATTTTGGCAATTAATCACTATACTGTTGTTTATTAGGAAGACACGCCAGGAATTTTTTAGTAACTCAGGTAACATTTCATGGTTTGATGGATACAAAAGATAATTGTGTCTACAGTGATTTAATGAGGGTCTCTGCTGTGACTACTGAGTTGGTGTCTCTGTCCTGGGAATAGGGAAGGGATATTGGAGGAGGGCATGTGTACAGAAGTACACTTATAAAAACAATCTATTGCTAACTAGTTACAAGAAGTATTTTCTACATCATGTAACAAGCCAGAAGGCACTAGATCTCTCCCTCACACACAGCACAGATGCGATTCAACTGTTCTCTTTGCCTAGCAGTGCTGGTTTCCTAAGAGCAGCATCACTCACTCCTGCTGAGGCTATTGGAACATCAAATGTAATTTAATAAAATCTTACTGTCTTCTTGAGGCAGTCTCTTAAAATTCATTCTTATCTCCTGGTTTTGTAATGTCTGCATTTAGGTAACTACTGCTTTTTACTCAACTGTTCAAGTCCAGTCTGATTTTCAAAAATGGCAATGTAAAATTTCTTGTTCAAGGAATATGTTCCTTCAGCTGTATCAAGCAGCTTTACTTCTAAACACTGTATTTCCTCTGGGTTTTTTTTTGTTTGGTTTTTGTTTGTATGTGGGTTTGTGAGTGGGTGGTTTTCTTGTTTGTTTTGGTGTGTTTTGTTTTTTTTTTTTCCTAGAACAGTTAACCCAGGGAAGACTGGATATAATTCTTTCTTGTACTGTGTGACAATAAGTATTTAGTATGTATGCATGATCTATAAGAAAACATTCCCATTCAGAAAACTGTTGAATATGTGTGTAGTCTACATGCTGCTTAGAAATGATGGATTTGCTGAAGTGCATTCCTGAATTAGAACCGGAGAGTTTGAAACAAAGGTGGTGAGCTCTCACATATGTACCTGAACAATTATCATCTGTGATAATGTGAAAAGCACAAAAAGTCTCTCTTGTAAATATTAAGATCCAAATGAGCTTGAGTAAAGAAAGATGAGGTTCCTATCTGCAAACTGAGCACTTTTGGACATGGAACAAGAGGCAGTCAGCATAAGAATCCACAGTGGTTTTATGTATTCCCGATTTATCCACATTAACTAGAAACTTTGAATGCTTCCATTTTTAAGTAGCCAAGTGGGGGCACATTGAAGATGTATTGCTTTGTAAAAGGAATATATATTGTTTTCTGAAACCACTCATCTGTCCTCTGAAAAATTGCAACCCTTTCAAAGTATTTCATATTGTAGAACCAAAATCAAGGTTCCCAAAGTCATGACCAGCATAAAGAACACTGGAGAAATTAAATTTTACAGAGGAAATACATTTTAGATTATTTACATGTGCTCTGAATTACCTTTACTTTAGCAACGTTTTCACTGGTAGTTTCTTCAGAAAATACAGTATACCTAAATATTCAGGATATATATTCAGAAGTGAAAACTTAAACGGCCTGCAAAGATCCCAAAATTCACAGTGCTAGTGAATCCAGGAAATGGGGCACATCAAAGTATTGGTATTTTAGAGACAGCAAGGACCAGTAAACCCATTGGGGTTTAGGAATTCCTTAGCTGCTTAGCCTTTGCAAAACATCTGTCCCCACTTGCAAAGGCACTATCTGCCAGTGCTTCAAACTTTGTCATTTTAGAGCCAAGAGTGCCAGTTCCAGATCTTAGTAGGTTAAGAATGAGTCTAAATATTTTGTAGCAAAAAAACATCTGAAAAAAATCTGGTCTGAGAGCAAAATTGACCAAAACACTGTGTCAAAAATGAAAGAAAAGAGACAAAAACCTTAAATGCAGTATAAAGTGAGATATTTCCTACTGAATGTATGACAGGATAACAACTGCTGACCATGGCATTTTCTGGGAAATGAAGGAGAATTTGAAGGTAAGGCTTTGTAAAATTTGCAGGAATTCCTGGTATGATTTTTTGATACTCCAGCACTAATAGTATCATTATATATTTAAAAAAAAATCATTGCTATCTTTTCTTTTTAGATACTTAATATAGATTTTCAGTGCTAAAGTATGATTTTAATTTAATTTCAAACAAACATGTATTTATCCTGCAAGATGGCAGACATCATCCATTTCCATTCATCATTTCTCAGAAGTGCTTGGAATCTCCCAAGTTTTGCTGCTTTCTTGTGGGAATAAAGTCTTTGCAGGCAAGAAGGTGACCTTGGGATCTACTGTTAGTGTCTTTCACATAAGCAACAATACATGCTGAAGGTACTTCCAAGAAACGCTCATCACTTTGTATTCACAACCTGTACAACCTCTTTGCCCTATGCCAGGATTTATTCTGAGAACTTCTATGCATATGAGAAATCTCTACTCACATGCGTAAAGGTGTCACGTCCCAGAAGATCTCAATGAGTGTCCCTCCAGGCTGATGCCAATATTATGCGAGCGGGCGTTAATATGCAGGGGAGGGTTCCGCACACTACAGATAATGAAAATGACCATCAGTCGTCACCGTACTCCTGTAAGGTATGCATTATAATTTCTGTTTCACAGAGGAAAGCTAACCGAAGTCAACAGTCTGAGCAAGGGAAACTTCTCTTTTTCCATGTGAACTGTGCAAGTGTTACAGTAGTTGGGAACTTGTCAACGATGGATGAACTATTTGTACACAGGTCACCTTCCGTGTCTTCTCCAACATACTGTTATATGACAAAATGGTTTATATCTTAATTCATGAAATTTATTTTTTACTGTAAAACAAATGATAATGAGTAGCTCTTTAAACTAATGTTTTATTTCCAGTGAGTCAAAGTTTTGGCATTAGTTTCATGGAAAAAACATTAATCTTCACAATTGAAATAGAGAGCTGTTGACTAAATATGACCTGACAAAATTAATTTTCAAAACTGTTCACAGACCTTTCTCATCAAATATTAAGCAGCTCATATCTTGTTATTGAATGTTAGGGACTAATAATTATGCTTTCTATTCAAGTTCAGTTACTGTACCATTTAAAATATTCACTTCCAAAACCAAGAAGAAAGGCATGTTTAAATATCTACTGAGATGTCTGTATATGTATAAGGAACTGTCGGGTGTAATCGGAGCAAACATTTGTTACTTACATTTAACCTTTGGTTAACTACTGTTGTTGTGAGTTGTGGTTCACAGGAGGAAGAAATGTTTGTTCCCAGCTGTGTAATACAGACAAGCCTTGAGGGCTGTTGTGAAGTTCTTTGAATTATTTTTTCTCCTCTGTCCTGCTGGGAAATGTACAGAAATTGATACAAGACCCCGCTATCATTCATGTGGCAGCAGACTTGGAATGACTGCTAGAATGTCCGGGACATGCTTTATGTTTAGCGCTGACAATCTAAGCAAGACAAATATGATTTATGGGACAATAGTTCAGATGGGGAATGAATGGAGATGTCTTGGTGAAAATATCAGCATAAGTAGGCTATGTGAAGGAAGTAGGTTTTAAGAAGGGATCTAAAGGAGATTTGGCATGTGGCAGATGGGAAGTTATTCAAACTATAAGAGGCAACATGGAAAAAGAAGTGAAGCTAAAGAGTGGGAGAAAATATGAAAGGAACAGTAGGACAGGAGGGGCACTGGAAAAGTCTGCTGTTCTTTTCCACATATAACTAACCAAATACATCTTCATAGCCTGAAAAGGTGAGTAATGAACTTCTGGTGAATTCTGGTTTGTCCCCATAGATAATAATAAAGAACATTTCAGAAAATGTCATCAAGTCTTTCAAGCCTGGATATTTCTCCTTAGTAAACCAAGAATTTACAATCTGAAAGAACTCAGAAATAATTATTTTTATTACTGTAGCACTTTTATGCAAGAGGCTGTCCTTGTTCAGGAGAGTTTATTGCCTGCTTGGACAAAGAATGGACAAAGGGAAGTATTACCAACAGATTTGTGTTACAGAAGAAGGAGACCTACCAAGATAAGTGATTTCCCAAGGACATGAAGGAAGCTAAAATGGAGATGAGACTGAGACTCAGTATGTGAACCTGCAATGCTTCCATCAAGTTATAAGTGCAGCACCAGCTTCCTAACAGCTAAAGATCATTCATATTCATTCCTGTTTTGAACAAGGGACTCACTATACTCACACTATACACTTTAGGATGCCCTAGATGATTTTTGAAGGCTAAACGTGTACTTGCAGACTGCTCCATTTCCAGGTCTACAGGAAACTTTGTATAGTTTCACAGATTTCTCTAGTAGGCTTTTATTCTACTTCAACTATATTTCCTTACCTTAAAACCATATACAGCTTTGCCTGTCCCTTCCTAACTAATATTGTCCCCAGTCCTTTTCCCCTGCCTTGTTTTGCTGGTGATACAAGCCTTGTCAAACCATTTATTTTCTGCTTCTCCAGTTAATTTTGCAGGATGTGCCACACTGATCAGAAAGTGAGGAATCCTTTCCTTGAGCTGACCACTGTTGTCCAGCACCTCTCCCTTCCAAAGCTCTCCTCCAACTTACCAACTAATGATCGTCATTAGGCCAAGATGTACATGAGTGGAAATTACATGTATGTAATGAAAAAAGGAAAGGAAGTTAACATCATTTGTATGTAAGAGATTACATGGTTACCACCCTTTTTGTAGTTATTTGCTTTTCTTGAGGGAGAGCTAAATACGGAATGACAGAGGTAAAGAACATAAAGGAATGAACACATTTAATGCCCATGTATATAAAATCAGAGATGAAAATGTGAAGAATATAGAAGTTGAAGTCTACCACAGCTCCAGAATAAAGGCTGCCAGAATCCCCAGCAGTGGAAGTGTTCCAGGATTTACATCCCACAGCAGCACACGTTGCGTACAGTAAGCACTGTGGTTCAGTTTACCCTATTACTTAAGTAATGCAGTAAGGAATCTTCTGGTTTGGGGTTAGTGTAGCCATAAAATCTTTCTCTGCACTATTCTGAGAATGAACTTTAATCCATATCTTATCTTCTGCTTGAAAATGAACATCCTTTCTATTCTTATCATGTTTCTGCTTTTTTTTGAATTTTTGAGCGTCAGCCATATTCCTCTTGGCAGTTACATGAAGTTGTTCCTGCTCGGCTATTTGTTGTGCTGAGTTACCTTTGAAATTCGTCCCTCTTTTTTATGACTACACTCCAGAGGCCATTTTAATAACCTGCCCAGGGCTAATACTTCCATGAAAACTGTGCTTGCTCAGATACCCTCTCTGCTTTCTCATTAGATTTTACAAATCCTTCACTGTGATACAACATAGTTTATAGAGGAAAAAACCTCAGATAACCACGTACTACAGATCTGCTTCATGCTGTCGGCTAAACTAGTCTTGGATCAGGAGACAGCATGGAGACTATCTACCTTCTTACCACCTAGAATAGATAAAACCAGTGTCTTTTTTTCTTCATAGGCACATCAGGGATGTCAGCAACATTGTGTGAACTGGATTCATTAAGTGGCCAGTATTGCAGTATAATGTATGGGGTACTGTGTAATAAGTCTATCATGAACAGTCTGGAACACACTCATTTTATTTATCTATTGGTCCATCATACTGACGATGCATGTATTTAGAACAAATTATCCTTTAAAATAAAAGGGCGGTCCTTCAGATTATAGCATTCTCATGATGTAGGGAGCTCAAATGCCGGACCTAAAAAGACTGTCCCTTTCCCTAAAACACACACTCAAAGGTTAAGACCTTTTCTCTACCCCTAGCTGTTTCTCAGTCCTCTGTCAGCGGTGCCTGTCCTCCCCCTCCCACCTCAGGCACCAGGTCTGTACCCATGGGAGGTGACGGCTTTTCTGAAAAAAAAGTTGGGTCTTCCTCATGAAAATGTTGAGAAACAACCTGTGGGTGACACTGGAAGCGGTGCCACAGGCGGAGGCACAGCCACAGCCTCAGAGAACCTGGTTGGCTGAGTCCCTTGCCTGGGACTGTGTCCTGAGGCGGGAAATGGCTGCCTGGACCCCTGCCCGGGCGGGAGGCGTCCCCGCCACTGCAGTCCCCTGGGGTGCTTTTCCCTGTCCTTGGAGAAAGGTGAGTGTTTGTGTTGAGCAGTGAGCACGTAGAATTGTTAGAAGAGAAAATAATTTCCAAAGAAAAAATCTCTTTTTCTTTAGGAAAAAAAGTGCTGGATAGATTTCGTTGCTTACTGGTAGAAAGCGCAGTTCTTGGCAAGCTGGGCCCTGTCAAGGATTTACTTGGAACTTCCAGCAGACGCTTTGGTTAAAAACCCTTAAATCTTTCCTTCAGTTAACAACAATGTACTGTAAGTAAAAAAGAAAAAGGGCAACGTGGATTTAAATGAGAAAAGTTTTTCTTCCAGATGAAAATCTTCACGTAACCTAGAAGTAAAGAGCACAGTTTACGTTCACCTTATTCTGAGGGAAGACTGTGACTAATTGGCCTATCTGTAATGTTTTTGGAGTGATTCCACTATAAATATGCTCTTTATAATTAAACTAACTGTCTGATTTATTGGACCTGCAGTTCAGATTCTGCTGTGCTGAAGGGGTTTTCTTGTATTTTTTTAATGACGATCAAGGTCGTCTCAGCTGGTGAAATTTAACTTCGTCAATGTAGGGAGATAAAAGTTGCTTGCAGGTGTTGCAAAGTAAGAGTTTTAAAGCTTGACTCTGGTGTTGATCCTTTCAATTATTGAAAAAGCTTATACAAAACTGATTGTAAGTATTAAAAAGGTGTGGATTTTTAAATCTATTTGTTGTATCCTACCTGAATATGAAGCTTTAGTGGCTTTCAAAATGCTAATGGCTGGACTGTGATCTGCAGTGTAGTGAATAGTACAATGAATTCAGTGAAGCTCTCACAGGCTTCTGTGCAAGGATTCACGCTGGCTTCTGTGGAATCTGGGTGGGGTTGTGCACATATGAATTTCTTTCATAAAGTTATCTGAAAAGTGGAATAAGTACTAGTAAGAGCAATGGCTGGATGGAGGATTTTTCTTGCTGGCATTTTAGTGTTCTTTCTCAGAGTCGTTATGAAGACTTAGTTACAATAATAGTATAAATTCATTTATGAAATAGCTCTGTTACATAGAAAGCAGTTATTGTTTGAAACTCTGGATTAAAAGTGAACTCTGGCTGCCTGCTTCACTGCTTCAAATCTATTTGCTTGGTGATTTTTTTTTTTAAAATAGTTTGCCTTTGGCACTTCAGCGTGGAAGGTTACCTCTTTTATCATGCTAATTATTTTTAAGCTTTTGTTTGAAATAGTGTTTAATTGTAGCAGCAGAGATTGCTAGTCACAGAGAGAAAGGTGGTTGTGTTCAACTGTGTTTTGCAAATAGGAAACTAAAGGGATTCTGGGTCCCAAAAAGCATACAGTCCTGGGTATCGGAGAAGGTGGTTTCCAGGCAGCCAACACAGGAAGTGCTCCAGCTGTATTAATCTGGAAGAACATCACAGTAAACTGTGACAATTAATTTAGGTTCAATATCTCCTTCCATATTTCTGCAGAAGGATCAATTTTGTCCATAAAACAACAAAGTTCACAAGGGCCAATGACTTACAAATTCCTTTCAGTACATCTCAGTGAACGCTGCAACTTACCAGATCCCTCAGGATGGAGGAAAAGCTGACATTCAGTGTTTTCTTATAACACTTGAAATGAATCAAAATGCAGGAGCACGTAGAGACTTACATGATACTCTCTGATGTCTTATAATTCACTTGATTTGCAGTATTGGTGTATTAACAGAATGAAATAATTGTATAGATGTTCTCTCCTCCCCACAAACATTTGGGTATTGCAGCTGAGGGGAAAATAGCAACCAGATTGCAGCTGTAATTACTCTTTGCTTTTTAGAAAACAGTTGCAGACATTCCGTCAGGCGGCATGGTGAAATTGCCAAAGCTGTGTTCTGGAGTGTGCATGTGGAGAGGGTGGTTTTGATGAAGCAAATTTTCATTTTTTGGTAGATGCTTGTCTGAAGGCACGTCAGGGGCTTCTGAAAAGCAGCTGCCCCTGCAGTAGGCTGAGGGACCCTGCGAGCAGGTTCTCTAAACGTGGATCTTGAACCTCTCCAAGTAAGGTCACGAGCCTTGTTAGTATTACCCAACTGCTCCCCCTTGTGCTAGCTGCCAAGCGTTTTGTTCACGCACCTTCGTGTTCGTAGCCATAGTCTAGAGGTATGTTCTTTCGGACTTTTTTTGGAAGTCTTAATAGTTGATTCGTGCAATATACATAGGTAGTTTATTTTAAAATTCGTTGCCTTCAGTAGTTTCACATGGAGGGGATCATTAAGTAGATATACCTCAGGTTGAATGTAATGAAACATTGTTTGCTGGACTTTGGTTCTGTACTCTTCGATTGACAAGATACTCTGATAGAGAAAATGGTTTTATAGACACACACATATGCACGTACTTATTAAGATGCAGAGCATATTGAAAATGACACTTTTCTTAAAATAGAGTGAAATGCCCCAAAGATGAGCATACCTGCCTTACTGTCTGATTCCCCAGCGATGCCAATAGAGCAATTAAGTGACTTTATGTTTTCCTAGATACCATGAATAGTCTTGATGCAGTTAAACATGTTGAAAAGATGGTACTGAAATTATTCAGGTAAAAATGCCTGGTAAAAAAATCCTCCTCATATTTAAAGGGGTGTACGCATGGGAAAACTATCTATTATAAAACACTAATTTTACTACTGTAAGTATTAGATAAATCCTTCCTCTTTTTACAATATTTTATTGTAATGTCTTTTAGGAGATTGGGTGTTTCTTAATACTCCATAAAATAGTTCTTTTTATTTTTCTTATTGAAGTACACAAGACTTTTATAGCATATTTCACACACTTAGAGTAAAATTGATTTAAACTTGGGCCCTCTTGTATTTGAGCTGATAAACATTTGTTAGAATTAACAAATGCTTGTGCCTATGTTAGACCATTCTAACACATCTGAAACTGTGTTGATCTTTCTAAAGTTACTGGGTTTTCTTAAGATAACTTGTGTTATACAGGAACAAGTCACTCATGGTTTTGTTATATCTTTGCATTTTTATTGTTAATAGGCTACATGTGTATTATGCTAAAACCCATATCCTCAGTCCCTAAGTAGTTTTATGAAAAATAACAGGTTTTTATTTAAATCAGCAGCATAATTTTTGATGATGTTTAGTTATGTTCCTGGAGTTTTAAAAGTTATTATTTTTATTAATATAATAGTCACAGAATTGGTGATTTCTGATTAAAAGTAATTAAATACTTTTAACTTTAATAAAATACTTTTAATAAAATATATTACCAGTTCACGCCTTTTCACCTCTGCCACTGCCCCTCCCCCACAAACACCAGTTATTTGGAAAGACCCTTATTCTTGAAATCAGATGTAGTTACAGCATCTTGCAGAAAATAGAGATGTGGAGGGATAGAAATGCAAAGAGACTAAAAACCAGTGACAGTATCATAAAAAGGAATATATTTTTGGAAGCGTAGAAGAAGTTTTTAAAGTTACACAGCTTATCAAACACTTCTCAAATTCTAATTAGTTAAGTTAAAACCAAGCAGAAGGTATTAATGAAATCAATGTTATATTCTTTAAATGCTCTTTAGTTAAGACTGTTATAATGCATTCATCTGGGCTGGAGGCAGGACGTTCCTAAATGTTTTGTGTTGGTTAATGCAAGTAGTTACAACCAGTAAGGGGTAATGTTAGACAGGAGGTGGTGCAGATTAGCACAGGTGCATAGGAACCTTTGCACAGCTGTCTTCTGCAAGTCAAGGCAGATATGGATTCATACAGTGTTGTCTGCCATCTGATGGTGTGTGGTTAACAGTTTGGTTGCTTCCAGCTGAAGTAATTTAGTAAATGACAAACAGAATTCTTAAAGCTTTCAATGGATTAATGCAATGGATTTTTTTTTTTTAAAGGTAAAGGGGATACTGTATCCATTTGGTGTCTTTACTGCTGGAAAAATAACCACGAGCAGAAGTTTTTTGTGTTACCTTGGTAAAAGATCCTCTGGAAGTCAAACACTATTAACTTTAACGAAGTAGCTTTGATGGCAGGGAAGAGACAGCTGATACTACACTTCCCTAACAATAAACCACACTGACAGATAAAAACAAACATGTGCACGATAACATATAGCATTTCAGAGAATGGAGCCAGAAACTAATGTAGACTGATGTGGTCTTTGCTTTCTTTTAAAGCCTGTTACTACTTTTGAAATGCTTACTGCTGAAAAGAACTAAAAATTCGGCTTTTATGACAAATATATTTCTTGCTACTGAAGTACACAAAAGCAAATAGTAAGGTGTGCCTCATACTTTGTTGGGCTATAATTTTTGGAAATTGGTTTTGATCCTGAAGATAATTTTGATTAAACACTACTGATGAAAACTTAATCAGAAGAAGCAGTCTATTCTTCTGTTGTGATGATGTGCTTATTCCTTCCTCTCTATGTTCTGCTCTCTTTTCCTGAACTTGCTTTCTTTTTGCACTCAATTTTGGACATACTACAATTGCTTTTCATTATTTTAATTAGAGCTGGAGAACCATTTTATCTTTCACTTATGTTTTTATACTGAGGACAAGCAGACGTAGCGCACTTGCTAATATAAATAATACTAAGAAAGGAGGAGGAAAATGTTATTTTTTGCTACTAATATTTACTTGCTTAGTGTAACTTATCTCAGTCACAGCAAAGTGTGTGTTATTCAGATCCCAGGAGCAAAAATGCAAACTGAAATGTACAATTGTCTAATACACTAAAAAAAATTTGGCCGTAAAGGACGCAGCAGTAGTAATTTTCTGCACAGTTCCATAGTTGAAGGCTTGCCATTTTTTGTAAACTTTTGGACTTATAAAAAGACAAGCACTTTACAGCTGAGGCTGTATTCGTGCTGATAGATAATGACTGGGGACACTCATGCCTTGAACTGCATGGACACTTTCTTTCATTCATGCTTTGTATAAAAGGCTTTGTTTTCTTTTCACCCTTTAGTTTATTGTAATTATTCTTGTTTTCTCCTGCTGTAAAAGAAGGCCAGGTAGAAGATGCACATGAGGCAGGAACCTGATTACAGGTTCTGTGTGACCAGAATCTGTGTGTGTTCAGTAGTGTGCAGTTGTAGGAGCAGTGGCAGATGTCTTCGCTGTGCTACTGCCTACAGCCTAGCGGTTAGGGCAGTTTTATGGAAGGTGGAAGGTGTCTTGAACTTTTTTCACTGAGGAGGTTGTAGTCTCAGGTTTCTTGCTTTTTGGACACTGATTACTGTTAGATAAAGAGTGTAGTTTTAACTGGGTTTACTTTCAAAGAAAAGTGAGCCAGTCACCTATATCCAGAAAGATGACATAAGCATCTGAAGTGCAGGATGGGCTTTTGGGATGCAAGGAAGAGCCTAACCTAGGTTGATAATGGAGTTTCAGACACATCTGAACATCTACAGCCAAGCGTCTTGATGCTGAGCATTGCCATGTTTAAGTCCTGTCATGAATTGAACCACACTGATGTCTCATTGACAGTAGTGCCATGACAGCAGTGTCTTTCTGGTCCAGTTCCTGCTTTTTAAAATATTAATAGCAAAAGCAAAGTATGTATTCAGGAAAAACAGTGCACAAAGATCAACAACTCAAAAACCATTTGAAATCTTATAGCCAAAGCTGTTCTAGGATTTGTGATGTATCCTACAAACTACAGAATATGCATCAAATCTACACTCTAACCACACCTGTATACTGTAGTCCTTTTTAGAGATTTCCACTGTAGAGTTGATGTCAGCCCCTATTTTCATTTGCGTGTTTCTTGTGAGCTGCTTTCAGACTGCATCTTTCTCATCCAGACATCAGAGGCTTTCCTTAGGCTTCACCTTCCCCATGAAGACAGGTGCTTTTAAACGAAGAAGACAGAGCAGTTTGTTACTTATATAACTTGTCAATATGTGCAAAAAAGCAGAGGTTGCTTGCTTTTACTGATAACATTACCATGTGTTGTAAGAGCACCATTCTTCTTTGGGCAGATGAATTCATGAGCTTGGTTCCTCTGAAGGCAGGTGTGATACTGTAAATAATGCAACCGATACACAAAGAGGTATAGCCTGCCTGCTGAGAATATTGCTCCTCTGCTTCTAGGAACAAGATGCTTCACTGATTTAGAGAGGTTGGCTGTGGTGGTTCCACTTGAATGGTGGCTACTTGAATGAAAACCTCTGTGCCTTATGTGCAGTGTGGTGCTGCACAGCCAAAGGCAAGGCTTGTCACTAGTGGAGGGTCTTACTGCAGGAGGGTGAGGAGGTGGCCAAATACCTGGTGTTTTTCACCTGTCTGTTTCTGCACTGGGAGAAAATGTTTGTAGAAGGTGCTTGAGCTGTGAGTGAATGCTGCAGTGTTCACAGTTAACTCTGAATGGTATTCGTGGTTATGAATTCATGTGTACACAGCCCCTGACTTTTGATTAGCTTCTTGGTGCTTGCACGTAGCTTCTGAATACATATATTGACATGTATTGCTTATCTGCACTACGCAGTTTGTTTTTTTTTTAACTTAGAAAAGGCTACTTCTGTTATCAACTATTACTTATTTTTTTATAACTAAAGTTTTTAAAAATTGCTTTGGATTATGTTGGAGCACAAAATATTATATTTAAGTGGAATACCTGATTTACTATTGCAGAGTACAGAAACTAGTAAGTCTTCCAACCACAGCCTTTTTCTTTAATCATTGTGTTAAAAATAGATTGATAAGCTTGGCCTCAAAGGACTAATGTAGGGAAGAATCTTATATTCTCATTTTGTTTCCCCCCTGTTATCAGGCTGATCCTTTTCCTGAGTCATTCTGTATTTCCTTTTCCAGGATGCTTTATATTCAGGCTCTTCAGATGTTGGTTGAATCAGTGTCAGATTTCCTGAAATAGATACTTTAACTTGTAGATGTTACACATTTCTTTTTGAGGTCCTGGTTTACCTTTATCGTATGGTAACCTTATGTTATTTCACTTACAGCATTTAGCTGAAATTGTATGTATGTAAGATTTCTGGTCTGCTGCTTTGCCTTATTTTGGCATGCAAGCTTTTCCCAGAGGAATGCTTTGCATGTAAGAAGAAGTGGTTTTAATTTGGCATATGCTGAATATAAATACAGTCTGACATTGCACAAGAGCTGTGCCCTCTTGTGTTCACTTGGAACAGCAACCAAAGAATAAGAAAATAAAGTAAGCCTACTGAAATTAAGTTGGTAGGAGCTGATACATCATGCACCCTCTGTTTCAGATCCCTGCAAGTGTCTTAAGCTATGGAAACACAACATTCTAGGATTCTATAATTTGATGACTTCTCTTCTTCCCTGTCCTGGGCAGTACAAGTTAGATCACTTGCATTTCATTTTAAAGGAAAAGAAGGCAAAGTGTAAGAGCATGAGAGAGTAGAGTACAATAATAAGTTAAAAGAATAAATATGTGAAAAATCATGATTGGGTCAATTTCTCTCTCCAAAAAAGTAGCATGCAGTAATAGTAGTTTTGCAAACTAAATGTTTCTAATCACGTTCTGTCAGGTGTTAGGAGATGATTTGGTATGCTTTGCTCTTGGCCAGTGAAATTATTTGATGATACAAAAGCATTCTGTTTGTAAGTTATTGTAAGTTAACAAAGATGGATATAAAGCCAAAATGCAGTGAATTATGAGTTCAGCTCGTTTTCAGTGGGGCTGTAGGTATTTCTAACTTGTCTCCATTATGCTAAAATCAGCAACATAACTGTAACTATGCTGTTTTCATGTTTGTCCAAATTCCAGTTTAGTTTATTCATAGTTGCAGTGGAATGTACTTATATATGGATTTTTCCCATGCATTTTTAAAGACTAACTTTAAATTGATATGTCTACAGTGCACCTCCTTCCATGTTTTTTAGGTTTATTTCCTGTAGATAATTGCAATATGTATGTCATGTCTTAAGCTGACCTGTTCTTTTGCATGGAGAATATATTTTGGTTTGCATGAAGTATCATCATTTTTGAAGCAGTATTGTTATGTTTTGTGAGAATGAAGTTTTTCACTTGTGACTTTTGTGAGAATTGTGATTACAGTGGTTATTTTTTTATGGATCTTGTGACACTGCAGGGTATCTATAAAACAGTGTAATTTTATATTTAATAATTAAAGCACCTCAGTAAGGACTTCCTTATTGCAGATCAGTTGTCGCCTTGCTGGTTTGTGATACTGTGGGAGAGAATCAGTCTGGAAAGGAAACAGGGGTTTGCTTCATTGGGATTATGATCTGTAAAACTGGAGTGGCTCAAACATGATTTTAGGTGTCATTAGAAATCAGAAACAGCCAATTTGGCTAAGTCTTTGTGAACCTTTTGCCAAGTCTAATCTGAGTTTCTTGTCAGTCTGACTAATTTCAGAGGTTTTCTTTTGCAGGAAATCGCATTGTATGCTCGCCTTGTAGGGACTTGGACCCAGATAGAGAATGTGCGTATGAAATGAGATCATTTGCTGGCTTGGAATGAATATTTTTTCATAGCTTAGGTTGGTACTCCGGTAAAAACTGAGATGTAGGTTATATAAAGAAAAGATAAATCTTGAAGCCTGAGTGAATTGTCAAAAACTATGGAGGATAAGATTTTAGTTTAAGGAAGAGTGAGGCTTTTGAAGGAAACATGTAGAACTTTTAGATGCTTTTATAAAAAGTAAAATATATATGTACCTGAGAGGTTAAAAATCATGTCCAGATTGATAATGTGTATATTTAAGCAGTGTTTATATGGAAACATTTTCTCATTTGGAGTATAATTTTCCCATTTGGAGGCTGTAGTGAGGTGGGTGTTGGTCTCTTCTCCCAAGTTACTAGTGATAGGATGAGAGGAAATGGCCTTGAGCTGCATCAGGGGAGTTTTAGACTGGATATTAGGAAAAATGTCTTCACTGAAAGAGTGGTTAGGCACTGGACCAGGATGCCCAGGGAGGTGGTGGAGTGACCATCCTTGCAGGTGTTCAAAAAGATGTGGCACTTCAGGGCATGGTTTAGGAGACATGGTAGTGTTGGTTTGATGGTTGGGCTTGATGATGCTAGAGGTCTTTTCCAAACTTTGTGATTCTATGTTTCTATAAGTGATGTATCAATGTGTAAAAATCCTTATTCAAGAATAAGAATAGAAACCCAGATGGCAAAAATCTGGTAATTCACTTTACTAATGATCCAAGACAAATGAAAGAGATGCAGCAAGAAGAGTTTTTAATAGGGTTACACCTTTTCCCTCATCTTGGCTTGTGTAACATATGTAGTGAGGTAAAAACCAAGCTGTTTGCTTCATGTTTATTTTCTGTGTTTAGAATAATACTGTGCTGACCAAATCCTTAGAGATCATACATCTAGCTCACATGCAGTAGCAAAACCATCAAAAAACCCAAATACTTGAGGTCATTGGCGGAAACATCCACTGTGGTTTAAGCTAAGCATATGCCGAGGATAAATCATTAACAATCTTTATTTTTGTAACTGAAATCAAAAGCTAGTTTGAGGCATTTGTTTCCTACAAAATACTGGAAACAATAAGGTTTTGGAACATGAATTATGTATAAGGCATTGTTTCAGCTCTGCGTGTAACCGGTGGAGTGAAATTAAGCAACATACTAAGGACTGGTCTGGGATATCTCTTTATATAACCAGTTTATACTACTGTTTTGTGGCATACTGCCTTGGAGACTGAAGTGATGACAGGCCTCAACTTAGAATTGCAATTATTTATGTGTAACCTCTTCATAAGTTGTATCTCATCTGAGAGTTCAGGACATCCCTACTAGCTCACGGTGTGAGAGGACACCCACCTTCTACAATCCTCAGGGACATGTCTTCCTGGAGAGGAAGATTGGTTTGCATAGATCTGTATGTTTATGTCCACTCTTTCCAAAGCTTATTTTTTTCTAATACTCAATGGTCTTAAGGGTCTTTTCCAACCTAAATGGTTCTGTGTTTCTGTGGAGACATGGGTTTACCAGTAAGGGAAGATTCATAGTCCACTGAAATTTTCTACCTTAGGGCAGATTGGTCTTTGGTTGTCTTACTCTGCCAGACACAGTTGGACCACCTTCCAGGGCACTTATTTCTGCCTGGCCTGCTCTTGCCTATGTTCCTCACCTTGGCTGCTGTTTTCATTTTCTTGCTTGAGCTGTTCAAGTCGTTCACCTGAACAAGAGTTGGCTGCTGTACCTGCCAGAATGAACAGTTACTTTTTCATCATTACTGCCAAGATGTTTCTGACTAAGGTTGTTAAAGTTTATTTAAGTAAAGGCAATGAGTTGTTGTCAACAGGAATCCAGAGAAAGATGGGATAGGAGTGCCACATGGTATCAGTGTGGAATTGGTGCGTTTAGAAAGAAACCGTAATTTCCTGTATGAATTTGTTTTTTGCTTCTCTGACTGTTTCAAGACATGTTAGCTTTGGATAAGCTTATTATTTGCCTTCAGGTATCCAACATTATCTCTTTCAGTTACACACATGTAGTTAAAATGATCTTATAGCCCTTTGCTATGATCTTCCTGATCCTGTAAAGTATACCATTTGGAATTGCACTATAGTTGGGTGAGTATCTAAAACTCCTGGGTTTGATGCTTAGAGGACAAAAATGTTGATGTTGAGTCCCAAAAGTGGTGTTCACCTCCTGTGCTTCTGATGAAAGGCTGTTAGTCTGTAAAATGAAAATCACTGACACTATGGAAAGTTAATGTTGTTGAGGACACACTGTATGACTTGAAATATGGCAAAGTTGTAAGGCCTTGAGAAAGGATACATCGAGAATGCGAATTGTGGAATGCCATTGTATAGTGCAGATTTTCATGAGTAGAGGAGTTGTTTTGTCAAGTTTAGGAATAATTGAAATGAGCCCCTTGCTACCTGCAGAAGGATTCTGAAAAATCACTTTTGATCACCTATGGGTTGTAGTTGGTTAGTTAATTTGAGTATAACTGACTATTCCCAGAGCAGAGTGAAAAGGAATAACCTTACTTATGGAATATTATCAAAGATATGGGAAAACACTTTGGTAGTTTGAGGCCGGACTGAGTGACCCAGGAGTCTACATATCCTTAAACAAAGTGTATGTTTTGTGCATATAGATCATTTTAGAACTGATACTCAACATTGTTATATGGTTTCAATAGAAACCCCAAGGGTCCTTTTAATCTTTATGGTCTGAAATAACTTGTTCTGTGTTTTAGAATTAAGTCTTGGTTTGTTTGCTTTTTGTTTTGTAGGGAGAAAATTACATACTGCAATATTTTTTCATTTAGTTCTGAGGCTTTCTTACTATTGTGGCGTATTCTCCATCTATTCAGAGCTCTTGGTCCATCTAAGCATAAACATAGCAAGTAGAAGGAGCTACAGTAGTAGAATATTCTGAGTCAGCATTACTTATGACTGGCTTTGTCTGTGACACAGACATGTGATCCCTTAGAGTATATAGTAAAAAATGCACAAAAAGGAGATTAGATGGGATGTTGCCCTCCAAAAATGTGTAAATGCATGGGTTCTCAAGAACAAAAGTGTGATCTTGAAAACCCCAGCACAAGTGCTACTTTAGTCCAGTTATGTCTAGACTGCATACTCCGTATGATTTTTGAAGTTCTGCACACACTAGTATTGTGTATTTCTGCATGCCCCAAACTGCCCCCCTCTTCACTAGTCCGGGCATTTAGGACTGACTGGATCCAAGGTGGAGGATCTGACAGGTATGCTCTGGGAGCTCATGGTGAGTGGTTGGGTGATCAGGCTCTCCACAACATACAGCAGTCAATACCACTGCCTTTGGAAACATGACTGAAAGGTGGAAAACAACTTATCTCAATCCCACTTGCTGGAGCCAGTGCCCTAAAAGCAGGACACCCAACTTCAGTTTCCTCTGCAGCTTGGCAGTAGCGTAAGGTTCTAGACCCAGCTTTTGGGTCCAAGTGTTTACAAGGTTAGTGCTTTAGTATGTAACTTTTGGGCACATTTTTTATGGGATCTAATTGTAATTCTGCTCCAGTGTGCTACTAGTTTATTCTCTTCTTTCATATGTAGGTCTGTAAGAAATCAAAACACGCACATTGGTGTTAGCAGCAGCTTTCTTTTTGCCTGCATACCCAGATTTGATTTATAATCTTGATGTTGTCAGCATCTGACTCTAATTAACTGGATAAATGAAGCTGAGATCTTGACTGAATTAGCAGCTGAAGAATGCATCTTACCAGAAGCAGATGGAGAGAAAAAACAGTGTGTTTAGTTTATGGCCATTCCCCTGGTTTATGGCCATTTCCTATTTTTAAGGGAAAAAGTTCTGCCAAATCAATTCTTGTCAAATGCTAATTAAATTATAGTGATGATTAATCCTGATGTAAATACATTATTTCAATGTTTAGGAGAGTTATAAATAGTTTGAAGACTTAAGAGCCCTTGTGAATATATACTTAATCTGGAGTGCATTTGGGAGAGAGAAAATGCCAATTAGATAATTCAGTGACAGTTTATATAGTTTAATTTATCTTTTGTAAATAATATTTGTTGTTATTATCCTCTGTTGTAGATAGAACTTTGCTAAATCTTTTTGTCGGTAAAAATATTCCTTACAGTGACATTTATACTGTCCTCTAATATCTTTCTTTTCTTTTCTTACTAGAAATCTTACAGTTTTACAAAAAAAAAGCAAGTGTTGCCTTTTCTAGGCTGTGGAAAAATAAAGTGAAGCAGGAAGGTACTCCCTAGGGTCACTGAACAGGCTAAGAATAAAATCCGTGTCTGCTCGCTAGCTCTATCCAGTGCCTTAAATGCTGTGGAAGGAATATCCTTTCATGGCACTTTCTACTGCATGTATTAAAGCGAGAAAACAGCTTCAGTGGTTGCATTACTCTATGTATAGTCTGATTCTTAATTTTGATTAGTGTATGAGCAATGTGAGGAAGAAAACTACCATGTGAAAATGCTACATTTTTATTTAAAAAAAATATCCCAAGCCTTGTTATCAGAATATTTTATCTGCTGTGAGGACAGGTCAGCACCTTACTCATTACTGGTGAAAAGACTTCCTTAAGGAGGTAGTGTGTCTTGGTGAAGAGCTGTTAACACCGTTACTATGCTGCACAACTTGTTTTTTTTCCAGCCAGCCGCTCTGGTCACCAGTCAGTGCTCCTCAGGAATGTGTTTGGAGGCAACCTTCAGGGAAAGCTCCATTTGGGTTCCAGATTGATGAGGTAAAGCAACAGACCTTAGCATTTCCTTAGTCTATCACAATGGCGCCTGCAACACCTCAGTTCACCACTGTGCTGGCAGATGTATAAAACAAAGTTGGAGGTTAATTTATTGGTAGTGGAGAAAAGAGATCTCTGCTCCTTCATCTGCAGTATTCTATGAATTATATGCTTATGCAAGGTGAAATGCTGAATTTTTCTATGCACCGTAATTTATGATGCATTTACTGCTAACAGATAAGAAAGATTTGCCAATTTTCAGTCATGCACATTATATATACAAGCTGGAAATAAATATTTTTTGGCTTTTGTTGGAAGGTTGAAATCTATCTGGAAGTGAAATGTAAGATATTGTTATACACCACTGGTATCTGTAGCCTTTTGGAAAAAAAGGTTTATCTTTCTTGTCACAATAAAGAAATAGTTTGACATTAGAAGTAGAGTTGTTTCTAATAAACAAACAAAAAAACCTTGCAGTAGGGTATTGCATCTGCCATAGTATGGAGACAAATAGTATGTGTGTGAAAGTGACAGCTAGTGCAGAGAACATAACAGTATCCTGTTACGCATTTGCATCAATTATACAGGGCAAAACACTATGTCACTGAGGGAGCGTTCCATGGTGGCCACCAGTGTTTTCCAAGGTGAAAGGGTAATTATTTTGCTGTTAGTTCTTAATTTATTAATAGTCAGCACCAAATGTTAGGGTAAAGGATTATTCCAAACACTGTGACAGATCAGCTGTGTGGAAGATGCAGTGATTTTGCTGCTGATAAGAAAAGCTATTAGTGTAAAGATAAAGGTCAGTTTGGAATCTGAATGCTGTTGAGTGGCATTTAAGAAAAAATGAAAAGTGAAATGAAACTCTCTACTGGTATAACCTGGTATGAGCCTACAGAGGTAAGTGAAACTTTATGTTGCCATTCCAGCTAACCATTTTGGTCATACTGGTTTTATAAAAGAAGCAGTTGAGAGCCTGATCCCATTTACATTTAAACAAAAATAAGTCAGACTTTAGAAACTTGGACTGGGTCTTGAAAGTCAGCCCTAAGTATATGTACTCAGACTAAAGTAGGTGTTAACTAAAGAAGATACATTCAATCCTTTATTTTGTTTATACTGGTTCTGTTTCTTCAGAGAGAGACTGATCAAGGTCACTTGTTGTTTGCTTTTTTAATAGCAGTGTTGACTTTTGAATGTGAAATGGCAGACATTTTGCTTTAGAAAACAACAACATGAAACCCAGTATTTTTGTTACTGGAATTCCTTGCACCAAAAAAGATTTCCCTAACTTGCTATGGGTGCTGTAAGTAGTGCTCATGTGTTTCCATCAGGTTTTCAAAAGTGTGAACTGATTAGTGGCCATTTTGGGAAGGTGGAAAGGCTTAAAATATGTGTTTGTCTTTGATACATTGTGTCTGAAAAATCAGATTAACTACATTCTTCAGATAATATGCCTCAAAAAGTTGCTGGGAAACCAAATGCTTTTAATTTTGTGCTGAACTTAAACATATCTCTGTAAAGCACACAAGACTGTTGTTGAGGCCTGTCTGGGAGGACAAGTAGGTTCATGGTGTTCTTGCAGGGGTGACATTTAAAAGTCGGGATTACTCCTGAAGTACACTTCCCATTAGCCTGCTCTGATTTGGACCAAGAGTGCTCCAATGATGCAGCTTTTTTTGCTGGAGAAAATCTATGTTGTATGAACTGGCTTTGACTTTACAGATAAAGAAAACCTGGAGAATTTGTTTCACGTTTAGCCAAATGTCTGTAGCATTATTTGTAGATTACTTGCATGCCGGATAGCTGTATGCAATATGGCATTCACACCTCATATGTACGGAGTACATAGCTCCTTAAACTCTTTTGTGCATGTAGAAACAGCAAGTTTTGGTTCTGTGTTTTTTTTCTTTTTTTTCTTAGATGTTTTTGAACTGCAACATCTGTAAAATTGACTGGACAGAATACAGAGAGAATTGCTTGCCTGTTTCACTTCCTGTGTTCAGTTTATGTTTCCATCAGATTAAATTAAGAATAACTTGGGTAAATCCTAACATCCAAAGTGGAATAAACAAAGCTTTCAGAAATCTGGGCTTGAAGGGACAGTTTCATGCTTGGAGTAAAGTTATTTACTAGGTTATTCTCCTGAAGAATATCTCAATTTGCTGTTGTTGCTTGCTTTTGTCTTCTGGGATCTGTGTCCATAAGTTAAAATCACAACTTTTGCTGGTAGCTGGCATAAGAATTTATTCACCATGTTCCATAAACCTGATAAAACCAAACTTCTGATCAGTTTTTCTTGAGATATTTGCCTTTATTGTGTGGGGTGAGTTCAGGAATCTCTCCCTCACATACTATGTTTTTTTGTTTAGCGACAGATTTATTATTAAGGAGAGAGGCTATATAGGAGATAGTGGGAGAGGAAGTGAAAGATCTATAGAAATACATTATTTGATTTTAAAACCATGGAATTACTTCCTTGTCTAATGAAGAATGTAATGAAATGCATTGAGAGACTGTTGCCTACCCTGTCTCCTCAAGGCCCATCGAAGAGAATTGAAGGGGGTTTGCCCTCTTGTAAACACTCAGAGACGATTGCCAGGGCAGGGGGAGTCGTTCCGCACAGACACCACCGAATAATGGGGCAAGGGGACAGGTCAGAGGAGACAGGATTAGCTGTCTGGGAGGAGGGCAGCACAGAACCAGGAATCCTGTAGTCAACGACTAAGTTTAAACACAGTTCAGTAGGTGCAACTGAAGCACACTTAAAGTAATTTATCTTCTTTCATAGATTCAATGTCTTTGTTTACAATAGCTCTGCAAAACATGCCGTCTTAGGAAACTTGGGTTGGATTTTAAGTGTGATTTTTAGATTTGCTATATTTCCTAATTTTGATGAGTTTTATTTTAAAACATCCAAATACTATGTAGTAGGGTAGGAAAACATTAAAATCTGTATTTTCTAATGACGTTGCATTCTGCAGAAGTGGAATTGACTGAAAAAGGTGAGTTGTTTGTGAGGCACTGCCTTTCTTGCTATAGTATAATTTTATTTTCGTTCCAAATCTTTCTTTGTATAAAATTTTTGCATGGTTAGGTTGTTTGGGTTTTTTATTCTTTCAATTCCAAAACGTTTAGGAAGTGCTTAGCATGTCTCAGTGTTCAAGGTTTGGTCATGCTTAGCCATTTGCTAAACTCTGCCAATGAAAAAACCACAGGGGGTTGGCAAAGCTATTGACAATGCCTTTTGCAGTGTTTGAGTACAGTAATAATAAACTGGGCATTGCCCTTCATTTTGTCTGATTGGAAAAATCACCTGTGAATTTACATGAAACAACAAACCAGCTGCTGCAGAATTGAAGTCCAACTCCCTACCTGAAATGTTTCTGATGTTCCTAAAAAAGCTGGATAAACATAGTGTAGGTGACAATTTGAGAGGATAAAGGAAAGAGGATATGGTGCATATGGCAAGACAACTGTATACCTTTCTGGTGCAGTTACTGTAACTGATTTTATGGAAAAAAGATTATTTAACTTGTGTTTTGCTTCAATTAATGCAGTTAAAGAGAAAATAATCGCAGTCTAATACCATGTGGTACAGGTCACCTTGATAGCTGCTAGGATAAATAATTCAAAACAAAAGCACAGCTGAGAAGTGGATAAATTGGGAATTCTGCAATTAGGTGTTTTAAGTTCTGGAAAGAATAGTAATTATTACACAAACCTTATGCACATTAATGCACTTTGGGAATTCCACAGAAGTGATACCGCCTTCCAAATATCCATGACTGTGAGTAACACTATCTTTTGTGATAACAGCTTGGCCTTCGCTAATGTTTCACTTCGGTGCAGTTGATGTCCTCCACATTTCACCAATACTTTTTGAGATGCTTAGTAAGGCTCCAGGTAGTAGTTGTTTTTTCATTTACTGGCATAAGTCAACTGCACGAACTGTTAACAGTCAGAAATTACTTTTACTAGGCTGGAACCAAGTGCCAGAGCAGTCACAAAGGGTTGTTTTAAAACCTAGCACTCCACGAAGGACTTTTATTTTGAATGTAACAACTGCTGTTTCTTTGAAGGCTATCGTTTGATCGTAGTGCTAATTCATGATCATAACACTCTATTCCCATGAAACAAAATAAAGGGAGGATGTTCCCACAGAACAGGTTATAATGCTTGAAAAAATATTCCTTGCTGGTAAACAGAACTGATTCAGATTGATTCAAATGAGTGAAAAGAATAACGGGAACCTGTATGAACACTACAACTGCACAGCCATTATTCTGATCACTCAGCCTCACGCTTTTGCTCTTTGCAAATTATTTTGAGTGCATCAATGAGCATAAATAAACCATATTTTTACTGGCATTTCAATTATCAGCCTAGTGAAATGTATCAGAGGTGTGGCATTGCTAATGCTTACAGCACAAAGGTATGTTTAAATAGTGAGAAATTCAGTTCTTGACTAGGGTGCTGTCATAGATGCTTGGATTTGTAAACACCAGTGGGACCTTTCTGTTCAAATGGCTTGACCTGTGTCACTTAGAACAGGCATTTTTGGTTAATAAATCATCATGGAGCTTGTAATTCTTGCTTGAGCAAAGCAGCTCTATTTGGAAAAAGAAGTCTGATTCTGAAAGAAATATTTCTGGTGATGGAGTATCCTGTGTATGTTGTTCCAATAATTAACCACTGCTGCTGTTAAATTATTTCTCTCTTTTAGTCTGAGTTTTTCTAGTTTGGCTTCCAGTGACAGCATCTGATCAAGTCTTTTTCTCTGGATTAAAGAACCCTCTTTTCCATGCAAGTATCTGCTGGTCTCTGATGAATTCTCTCCCTCACCGTCTGCTGAAAAAGCACATTGATTAGAGCTTTTTCAGTCTTATGGGAAGTCATCTTTCCCACAGTGGCTTACTTTATGTGAGCTTCTTCTGGAGTTTTTGAAATTTAGAAACAGTTGTTAGGACAGCCTTGTACAAGGTGTAGTTTCAGTGCTTTGCACTGATTCACTCTCATCCCTGTATCTCCTCAGTATTCTTGGTATTCATATAAAACAAGGTTTTGCTCTAAGAATTTATTTTCTATTTTTTAATAATCATAAATTAGTAAAATAATTGTAATTATTCCTGCATTTTAGGCTGTGGGTGAGGTTGCCATCTTAAAAGTGATCTGCATCTTTTGTTCTTAAGCATTAATTTGTGTATGCTTTTATTAGAATTCAAGTGAGATTAACTGATTTACGTAATTGATGTGGCCCAATTCACTGACTTCTGTTATACAGTTTTCTACCAGTGATTTTGTATTTATTAATTTTCTTTCCACTCATTGATAGAAATAACAGCATTGGCTCGAAGTCTGTGAGACTACTAAAACCATCCCTCTTAAATGATTCCACACTTACATATTTTTTGTGGTCTGTTAAATGGTTTTCAGTCTTTGTGGTAAACCTCATTAATTTTTGTATAGTGACAAATGTCACTATAGAAATGTCATGCTTTAAAGAAAATTTCATGCAGTCACATCTGTTACAGACTGTGGTTAGTGTCAACCCAGTTACCTTATCAGTTGTTTTTTTTAATATTTTATATTTATAAAAGTTTGTCAAGCTCTAGTTTCCACGTAACTATGTCGATTATTGTTAATTTTGCTGCTATCCTTTAGTCCTGTTTGCACACAGTCTTGTCATGATTTAGCTTTGTATTGATGTTTATGTGACTAACTTGTAGTTAATTGGGTCATCTACTACTAACCTTTTTAAGTAACGATAAAGCATTAGGATTTTTTCAGCTCTAGAATTTCTTCTAAGAAGAAACACTGTTCTGAAAAAAATATTAGATCTTTCAAAGAGCTGCCTGTCTGGTCCTGGAAATTTAAACATCTTTCATTCTATTAGTTAGTGTTTCATGTGTGCCTAGTGAGTGGTAGCGTAGAAAGTGTTTCCTTTCTGCAGTAAGAGAGCAATATTTCATTCTGCATCTTTCCAGTTCACCTATGCATCTAAATTATTTTAATACTTAAATAATATCAGAATCTCCAATAGTTAGACCAACCCTTATTTTGGAAAGCAGATCTTACATTGCTGTAAAGAATTTGCAATTGTTTCTCAACAGCTCTTTCAAAGGAAGGTTGACATTCTCTCACTGTATGATTGTGGGAACCCAAGAGTTGAAAAGCAAAACAAAATGAAGGAAATGCAAAACAAAACAGGAGCTGCAGGACTGAGACAACCCAAGCTACATTTATATTAGGAAACATGGTGGTGTGGTATCAACATATCTGTAAAACATATCTATAAATTAGTGCAATCGGCACTGAGGACCTGATGTCTATGCGATACATGTTTTTAGATACCTTGAACTAGCTCTAGCCTGTCCTGCAGACTAAATGTGTGTTAGCATTTGAAGTACAGTTTCTGGTTTTGTTTTGTCTCCAAGAAATCCCATTGATATGCTCCAAGACTGTTCTGTGTTGCAAAAACAAGCACAGTAAGTGAAAGTGGTGACTGAAATTCACTTCAAAAGCCCACGTGTGATCTGAACTAAATGTTAATATAGATATGCTCCAGGTTGGTGGTGTTTGTGCTTTACAAGCTAGGCTGCCTGTCTTGGATTCTCTGCTGTATAAAATAAGATCAGGTTACCATGCTGATAACTTTCTGTAATGCTCTCTGAATAAAAGCAATGACCCATGCTGCATTGGAAGAACAGATTTCTGGCACGTATCAGATGTCCTCACAGATATGTTGGGATGGTGTATCCATACAGAAGGAAAGGAGTCACTTCATGCTCCTGCTGTACTGTGTGAGAGGCATTGTGTTATCAAACGTACTGAGTTTAGATCCCTCTGAATTCTGTGTCTAAAAATTACTTATTCTGTGCAGTAAAGTCAAGCTCAAATGTTCTGAGAACACTTTGGCTTAGAATATCTCTCTCTTAATTCTTTTACTGAGTGAGAATAATTGTGGCATGTTGTGCAGTCCTATACCGAAACAAATTTTCTTATGGAAGTTGAGGTGCGTTATGAATACTTCATGGGTTGATCATTTATTTATGATAGTTATGGTTTCATTAAAAATGGCACTACCTGCTGGGCAGCACAGCTATGCTTTTAACAGTTTTTATCAGGTTGTTAAAATTACACAGATGATGAATATTTCAATAGTGAGAAAGAGCAAACCATTTAACAAACTACGTTTGTTCCAGAATCTTATGTTGCCTAAAATGGCAATGCCTGCTAATTTGTGTAAATAACCAATAACCAAAGCTGCATATTAAGAAAGGGAACTTAAGGTTGCCCATAGCAATTTCAACAACTCAGAAAGGTGACTTTTCTGAAGTAGCAAATTGGTGTCTAGAGATCATTTTAGTCCACAGTACATATAGCAAAATTAATGTTTTCAAAGGAGCAGATCTAAACAGAGGGAAAATTAAGTATATTAATGATTTTAAAATTATTCTTCCCCCCACCCGCCCCCGATCAATAAAGTGATTAATGTACACTGGTAAAAATAATGGGTTATAGGTATGGATAGCCAGCTTTGTTATTCACTGTATATAATTAGAATTGTGAGTATTGGTTATAATTAGAACATGAATTTTTGTTCATGATTTTGCTTAGTGTAGTTTTAAGGATTTCCACTTGGTGGAGCTTTATGATTGAATTTTTAATATATAAAATTCTAAATATTTGTGATTCAGACTTAGTTCCTTCTCCACTGTAATGAAACAAAATAAATTTGAGAAAATGGAACGAAGAGTAAATTTCAGGTGTTTTGTATTCCCCTTCACTTGATTCTTGGATCAAACAATTATGTTTTTTTACAAGGTATGATTATATTGCTTGAAAATTCCTTGATGTGATTAATCTTTTGAAAACAGGGTGGCATAATAGCTATAATAGGTACTGATATGTATATTGTATTCACAAGTTTAATGTTACTGCTCTGTGAATATGTGTATAGTTATACATATACATTAAAAAAAAAAACAACTCCCAAATTTGTAAAGTATTTTTAGCTAAAGTAGTGTAATAGTAGTATAAAATAATCTTTTATTCTTACTGTATAGGGTTTTATTAACTTCTGCAGGATCCTAAAGAATTTTAGGAATTACTTTCTCGGAATAAAATGGCTGAAAAGATAGAAAGCTTTTCACTGGAATATAGGGTGACACAATGCGTGAGATTTCTGGCCTTAGAGAAACTCAAAACTAGACTGGACAAGGCCCTGAGTAACCTTATTTAATGTCAAAATTAGGCCCACTTTGCGCAGAGGACTGGACCAGGCAACTTCTTGAGATCCCTTTCACCTAAATTATTCTGTGATTCTGTAAGGCAAATGTTTAGCTGTGATAACAGGCACATAGCCACTAATTTGACCGTTTCAGTTTTTCATTTGATTGATTTGTGAAGTGGAAGATTGTGGGACAAGTAACATTTGGATAGGATCGTGGAAGAATGGAGAATTTAGTATATAAATAAGGAGAGGGCTGTCTCTTGGGAGCAGTTAATACACAGTATGTGATAGAATTACTTTATCCATTATCGAAACATATCTGCATAAAATATAGCAACATTTCAATGGTCATAGCAGGTAATGAACAAGGTCCTCCACAGGTTTTTGCAGCCTACATGAGCATTGCTATGGGACATCTCAGTTCCTCCTTATGTATATTATATATAATTTAAAGGGAATATTCTGCTCAGATATTTCCACCCCAAGGTTTCCGTTATTTTTTCCTGTTTTCTGAGGGATTCTTCCATTTCTTATGTTCCTGATTCAGTCTAGTTTCTCATTCCCCAGGCTTCTGAATTGCTACATTGTCTTCTCTGAAACTAACAATATTTTTCTCAGATAGTGTTTTGTTTTTAATGTTTACTATACAAATCAAAAATTTACTTTTTAAAATAATGTGAATTGTGAATAGCTGGTAAAAGGAAAATTGGATGATTTGTAATACCTAGTTATAGATCTGACTAGATGTTGCCTTTGTTTTTTTTTGCCCTGTTCATCAATAAGGTGAGAAAAACTTAGGTATATACATCCAAGAATTTAAAATTTAAAAAAACCCAACCAAACAACCGAAACCACCCCTCCAAACAAACAAACATGCTACCTCCCCCCCCCCCCCCAAAACAAAGAAACAAACAAAAAAACCAAAACAAAAAACAAACTAACCCAAACCACAAAACAACAACAAACCAGTCTGGGTTATTCTTGTCTTAAGCTTTCAAAATTAAGAATTGCCATTTCTGAATATTCTTGACTTTAGAATCGGAAGTAGTATACTGAGAAAGAGGGAAGAGGAATAATCATAATAAAGAATTAAAATAACAAAAACTTTCAAGTATGAAATACAAAATAACAGCTACAAACATGAGAAAGCTGTACAGCAAGTAGTGGACCTCCCACAGATTGTGAGTCAATGGAAAAATGTCTTGGCAGGTTGAGAGAAAACCTGACTGTACGTATGACAGCCATTGTCTGAATGCCAAACACAGTGATCGAGCAAACCAAAATAAAGGAAACCAGGTCATCTTGATTGGGGCTGTACTTAGTGCCACACAGATGTAGTTTGACTGTCTTTAAAAGAAATCAGTTTGGATCCCTCCGGCAGAGCAGTCATGTTAGTATGCCGGTCTCGCCGTGCTGATTAACCCTGTGGAGGACCATGTCCCTGCATAGCTCTGCCTATACCTTTCTGTGCCTTCAGGTGCCTACATTGGCAAAGCAGACTAAACTCCTACACTGCCTTTTCCCCTGGATCAACAAGGCTGTGGTGTTTTTTATTTATTTTTTTTAATAAGGATGGATTTTAAAAATGTATAAAATGATCCTAATGAATCTTTAATGTTTTTACTGTTACCCTGCCTTCCAACTTTACCAGACTAGCAAATAGGAGAAGAAAAAAGCATAAATGGAATAGCTGACAACAGGGATCCTGAGGGAAATTATCTAGAGAAAGAAATACCTTTTGAGGCCAAACTCCTGTTTATAAAAAATACATTTATAGGAATGCCATGTGCACATTTATTCAGTGTATTTCTATATACAGGCATGTAATTTAAGATACAGTTAAATAATTTCAAAATGTTGTAATTAAAAACCATTGCTAGGGTGATCTGTGGAAGGTAGATTAGAGCAGACTGAAAGGTGTTTCTTTCTCTCCTCTTCTCATGCCTCTGAACTTCTTTGGAAATGCACAAGTGTGATTCTTTCCCAGGCATTGTTAACATAGTTAAATTGTGTGCAGTTTTGTTGACTGCATGAGTAGGGATGGTTTGACCTAAATTTCTAATATTTGAGAATTAATTTCCGGTAGTAAGTCCTGTTCAAGTGAAAAATCTACTATCAATCAATGTATTATACCAACTAGTTCTTCTATAACTCTTTTAAAAACTACTTCTGTTGTTAACTTGTAGAAGGGGGGGAAAAAGCTGAGAATAACTGATCTTCTTAGCTGTGTTGTTTTTCATGCTGGTATTGAACTACTATTTTTTCCCTTCTGAAAGCAGAGTAGAATCCCCATGTTCTGGAGTTGTACCTTCTGTGTTGCCCTAAGGGGTGATGCAGCTCACTTTTCCAGTTAGGACAGATGACAAAGTTCAGGCAAAGCCTAGGGGTCTATGTGATCCTTGCAGACCTAAAGCCATGATCAGAGAAGTAACCATGCAAATCTACTTAATACACTATGAGCCATCTCTCCTTTTACTGAAGGTGTCTGGGGAACTACTGGCTCCTGCTGGTTTCCCTCGGTCCAAATTTGAACCCTGAAAGTGTTTCAGACAGTATTACTATGGACTCTGCCTCTTTGTAGTTGCTATATGTAATAGCTTCAAAAACTACTGGCAGAATAGCTATTCCAATAGCATCTAGATTCTATTGGATGCACTATATAGCATTTAAGTGGGATCTTGGCAGAAAGAACTCAACAGATGAGATGTACCTTTCTTCTTGCAGTGCACATTTGCTTTGCCGCATCCAGCCTAGTTTAGAGTAATGTAGGTGATGTGTACATAGATACTTTGGACATATAATATTGCTTGCTTAAGTTTTATGGGTTGTATGCTCTGCCAGACCTTCTTGTGTGTGGTATTCTTGACTCTGCAAAGCAGTATCTGAGCAGAGCTTGCAAAAATTGAAGCCCACCTGTACAGCCAAGGGAAGATGTAGCAATTGCCTCTGCTAATAGCAAAACAAACCAAAAAGCCCTTGTGTTACATCATACCTTTTGATTCAATCCATAGTTTTGGTTCTTAAGGCCAAAGTGTAATTTCCTAAGAGAGGGAATGAAAGATTTTGTGTGGCGTGTTGTATATTAAATTATATATAAATTGTATATTATTATATAATTATATTAAAGCAATGTATACATTCAAGTATACATTAAAGCGTGATCTAGCTTTTGGACCTCTGTTTAACAAATTGTACCAGGGTTTAGCCCCGTTCCAAAACTTACTGACAGACTGCTGGCTAATGTGATGCTGCTAGTTTTGCAAGCATCAGTGGAGGCTGTTCAGGCTCACAGTGAGCTCCTAGGTGAAGTGCCCCATGCAAGGTAGTTGGTCAGATGTTCCCTGTGATCTGGTCTTTCCGCTGAGATACACACGAGTTGGGCAGTCATGAGGAAGGGAATGCTGTGCGTGACTGGGGCAGTATTGCCAGTCTTGAATATTTGAAAAGTGTAAGGTGTTTTTTTTTTCTAAACAAAATCATTAGACTGGTCTGAAATAACAAAAATAACCCCACCTCTTTCTATTGGTGTTTGGATTTGATTTCTTCCTGCTGTGTGGGTTTTTCATGAGATTAAGAGGTGACCCTTAATAATCGATACACCCTAAGTTTATGAAACTGAAGATGTCAGCCCTGTCTTTGCCTCCTGCTCCACAACTTATTCTATTGCTTTTCCCAGTCCCAGCACCTCCCCACTTGCACTTTGCAATTCCAACTTCTTGATGAACTTCCTCCTTCAGCCACCCTACTTTTAGTCTTCCTAACTTGCCAGCCTGCACCATGCTGTGGTTCTTCTCTGAATGAATCACTGTTGATGTGATGTGTGTTTTGCCAGTGCTGCTGCAGTTTCTTGCTCAATAGACAGAGAGGATTTGCTGGTGCAGGCTGCTACCTGCACCTAGTATAATGGTTTCTAGCCATACAAATGGAAACGGCTGTGCCAGGACTTTATCACTTACAATTACCAGCACAAAAATCTACACTAAGCCATAATACTCCGAGAAATGCCATGAAATTAGTATCCACGCCCTTGAATGGGGATATTTTTAAGGAGACATCAGTTTAGATATTTGACTATGAGTATACAAGGCAGAACACACTTCAGCAATACCACTAGAAAGGAGTTAATGCATGTCCTTCTCATCATTCTTTACCTTCATCTCTCGTGTGGAATACTGGACACCAGCAGCATTACAACCACAAGTGTTAAGTGATTTCTGTCACCCAGCCGGATGTGCAGTTGTAATGAAATGCACTGCTGTTTTGTATAAAGGCAGAACCTAGGCACTGTATTCCAGCATGGTGCATTTTTTGGGCAGGATGCTGTACCAGAATTAACAAAGGCAATCTGGAGATCTCATAGGCTTGGTTTTAGCCTGCATTTGATAGAGCAGGAGGTGGGGACGTGGTGCCATAACAGGAAGGGTAAGGTTTAGTTTGGAAAGACAAATCTCAGTGCATCACTTGAGTTAATACTGCAAAATGCTGCATGTAGTGGGATCACACCTGGGATAGGTTATTAGGAATGACTTACAAGGATTAAACAGAGGGTCTGGGAGTAGAGGTAAGAGCATCTGTATCTGTGAGGACTTGAGAAATGCCAAGCTCTGTTTTTTGTTACCTGATGTGTTATGCTAACCCCAATTATCAAGTCTACAGGTGTGCTGTTTGCTTAATACAGAGGCTGAGTTGGTTGTTCACTTTATATTTTGTTCATTGTAAATGAAGAATTGCCATAGCAACTATGTGGTACATGATGCAGGATTTTGGTATTCAAAAGGTTGATTATTTAACTGTGACCTGAAAGCTTAAGAGTCTCTTTGCCCTTCAGAAAATGGAGAAAAATTCTTGTAAACAAAATGATTGCCTTATTTTTAATATTGTTTTCCTGCACAATGATGCCTTGATTTTCCTTTAATTTCTTAATTTGTATCTTGTATAACTCTTGCATTTTTTGGGTTTACCATTTGTATTAGTCTTAATCAACCAGTTAGGAAACCAGTCAGGATCTGGGATTGTTCTTGGTGTTCTGTTGGTATCGACTGCAGTTAATGAGCATCTAAAGATATAATGGAAAATATGCAACCGAAAGGTTGGATCTGTTATTAAGAGCTGCAGAAATTAATAGAAACCACATAATAAATAATCTTTTTCATAAAATGCCCTGATACTTGAGACAGCATTCACTTTCTTGTATTTCAGCAGTTCCACTTCTTATGAAAAGCAGAAATTGCAGAAGTGAGCAAAAGCAGTTTCAGCTAAATGTGCTTTTTCAAACACAAAAGTGTGTTTGAAGGCTTCATAACATAATAATATAAGTTACTGGTTCATGTATAATCTAAATCAAAGATTAACAAATTGAAATACTTCTAATAATTTTTTTTAAGATGGACCCATAGAGGGAGGTGTGGAAGAAATTGTCTGATGCTGATGATCTATTAAAACCCTTTTGTGTATGTGTGAGCTTTATGTGCTGAAAAATTTCTAAATCTTTTTTGACTCAGCTGTAGCTGAGCACAGAATGCAGTCTGGAGACATAAACATTTTTTTAAAAAGTGTACTTTTCTTTCATTTCATACATCTTGCTTCTTAATAAATGACTTGTGCTGAGATTTGGCTGGCTCATTTTGTTGGAGATCTCATAGATTGCATGAACATTTCAAACTCTAAGAATAAATGGCGAAAGAGGACACAGTGATTGAAACCTACCCACAGGCTGTTTCTCAGAAGGGTTTTCCTGGGCTTCTGTCCTGGGAAAGTATATTGCCTTTTGTTGTGAGTAGGTTTGCAGAAGAGAGAAGCTGGGTTATGGTGCAGAGGACAGAGCTGGGCAGAGTGCTGGTGACAGGGAATGGTGTTTCATGCCTAATTTCCAATTTTCATAAGTGCTTGGCATAAATGTTTTCCAATATCCAATGTAGTAGTAAATGCTTTCTGTAACATTTCTTTGGCATTCAACAAGTTTCAGCTCAAGTCAATGTTAAGCACCGAGTAAAAAATTATAGGTCTATGTTTAAAATTTCTAGCCTCTAGAATTTTTTTAAATGAGAGGTACTGCCTGTAGAAAGCTTCTGTAGTGTTTCATCTATCGACAGATCCAACGACTGTCCCATCTGCACAGGTGTGTGCAGACAGGAATGCTTTATAAATATTAACAAGTGAAGCATTGTAACATCTCTGTGAGGTCAGGGAGAAGTATTACCTGCTTTATAGGTGAGAAAAGGCATAGAAAGAGTAGTTTCTTATTTGTGGTAATACAGTCATGACAGAGTTTTATCTGCTGACTCGCAGTTCTCTGCTTTAGCAAGAGATTGCTCTTTGTCTTTTGTGATTTTTTTCTTCTGCCTTTTCGTTCATGCCCATTTCATATGCATACAGAACATTACAAGATTGTTGCAATTGTATAGTTATGTTGAATTAAATAGCATATATCATATATAAAAAATTATCTTATAAAAATGAGATCATTGTATTTTTAGGTATCAATTTTAACCTACCCATCTAAAAAGAGTAAATTTGAATCCACAGGATAAATAGTTTTGAGATCTCTTTTGTATGCCCTTTTTTTTTCCCTTTCAACCGCAGTAGCTGTGCATTAAATAACTGAATGAGTAAAATATCTGATGTATAAAAGGTAGCATTTTTAACACCATGAATGAGCTAATGCTTACCCAGCAGAATTGCAAGACATTTGGAAACATAGGAAGACGAGTTAATGATGTAGAAATTGCATATATGCACTGTCTGAAAATCATGCTAAAAGGGACACATGGCATTGGGCCATTTTTTGCATTGGAATGAAAAGAAAATTAGTTTATTTTACAGAGTTTGGGGTATTTTCAAGGTATTTAGTTTACTGTAGTGTTTACTTCTCAGAAAGCATTAGTAAAGAATTAAATATAATAAAAGTCTTTTTCATGCTATTAATGAAGCATTTTGTGGCATGCTCGGGGCACACACTTAAATATTCCACTAAGAACTGTCTATAATTCGCTCTTCATATGTCATTTTTTGGTCTTAAGTGAGAAGCTCTATAAGGGTAAAGACAGACTAAAAGAGCTAGTACGTGAATTGTTAGTGCTGTAAAAAGCCATTTTTTTAATTATATAAGATACATTATTTAGAATATTGAATGCATTACTAATAGAAGCATTTAGAATCAAATGTGACTTACTGTGCCCTTGCTAGTTATATTCTGTTTCTGCTTTCCCTAGCCAAGTTTTAGGTAAATGATCTTTCATTTCCATGGCTTTTAAGTTCCAGATATGGACAGCAAAAGTTTTTTCACTTCAGCTTTAGGTTGCTATTTAATGCTATTTATTACTTTTATCAGTGATTAATTTTCTTGTTTTCCTTTTACATGTTTTGGAGAAAGCACCATAATGTACCTTTTAAAGTAATGCAAGATTGTTCATTATGGTATGACATGGTATGCACAAATGGGAAAATAATTTTCTTTAGAATGGAACTGTAATGTCTCAAATTGCAAGGCAGCTCAAATATGTATGATTATGTTACTTTATTATGTGTTCCAGCCTTTATGAGTAGTTTAGATTTTGTCTTTATACTGTCTAGATTTGTTAACCTTATGTAAAATTGTTGCAGGAATAGTGATCTTCCTGGGACTAAATATGTGGGGAATATGTGTACATCTCTTGGGAAGAGGAGAGGTGTATTTGTTTTGGGTTTTGTTTTGCTTTGTTACCAAATTCAGGAAAGATTTTGATTCTCCTGTGGTGGATTTTATGAGATCACCTTATTAGCCTGGAATGAAATTAACCCACAGGGTGGCAAAAGCCAAGAATATTGTATTACTGAATATTACAGATGCTCAGATGAGGGAGCTATTGGCCTAGAGACATGCCAGTGCCTGAGAAAAGTAGAAAAAAATATTCTATTTAGAGACTACTCTGCTTATATGTCATTTTCTGTATTTATCTGACCTTTTGCTCATTCTTTATTACTAGGGCAATTTACATAAAATAGGATCTATGCCATTTATGAGTTCATGTGCTCCTGCTGCTTATTCTTCCCTTGAAGTTCTAATCCTTTGTGGCATTTCACCCCAAAGCACTTTACAGTAATTGCTAATTGATATAAAAGGATCACTTCATCCACCCCTGACATGTAGCACCTCGGCAGTGAAACTCAGAAGCTGTTTAACAGTGAATAGCAGGACTACATAACATTTTTAGAAATAAGAGAAAAAAAGCTCATCAAACTGCAAATGGATGGGTTATTTACATAGTCAGAAATTAGCTGCAATATCAATTTCAGGTTGGGTTAGGACATTGGGTTTAATATTCCTGGTCTTCAGAAAAGAGACCCTTGGTCACAATAAGAGGACAGAATCTCTGCATTACATTTTATTCAGAAACCAGCATCTCCAGAAATATATTACTGTTGAAATTCAGTATATTTTCACATAGCTTATGAATTGGTTTGGTGGAGACTTGGAGGAAAGAATTTTATTTACAGAATCACAATCTCAGTACACTGCTGCTTTCAAGGTTACTCCAAGACTCCTTAGTTAAGATATAGTTTGGCTACCTTAGCATGTAAATAGTAGCACTGTGGAGTTAAATGAATGCCTGTAAAGAAAGGTTATACTACACACACTTTGTCTGTGAATGGCAGCCACAAAGCGGGGGTAAACTACAGTTAAAGCCCTCCAGAAGGCCTCAGACAGTAATATGCTGTTTCCAAAACACAACCTTGAAGTATGGTGATCTTCATCACTGCACAAGAGCTGCATCTGGCCAATAGCTTTGAAGAAAATGATTTTTAATTTATCAAGAAGCCATTAAAAAAAGATAGCATAGAACAAGCCTGGCAAGCTGTCAGAACAACTGCTTGAAAAACAAGGAGAAAACTGCCACAGCAAGTGCAGCAGAGTTGCTAAGATGTGGATTAATAACTGAGGTTTGCGTGTATGCTGCTACTTAAAATAAGCAGATAGCTGTCGTTCATAGTGTACCCCACAGCTTCTCTTGTGGCTGCATGACAGGTTTGATAGCACATTTGCCCCACTTGTTGGATTTAGTATTGTTTATGCCTCTATTACCTGTGTATTCCTGAGTGATTTCATTAATTTGCCGTATAACTATGTAGCAGTCAGTGGCACTTAATTTATTTTACTGATTTATGTCTACCATTAAAAAAGAAAGCCCATACAAAGCTTTGAGTGACATGACTGTAATTAAATTTTAAATAACTATAAATTAAACTATAACTGTAAGTTAAAGTTAACTATCAGTTAAAAATAAACTTCACAAGCCAGCAGTCTTTGCTATTCAGAGAGAGGCGGTAATTTATCAGCAGACAATCTGAAAAAGCTGATTGGGTCTCAAATTGTACTGGAAAGCTTGAAAACTGAGTGACTTTTGCAGTGTTCAAAGGGTTTCTACTTCTTTGACAATTTCAGACCAAGAGGATGTGAAAGTTCAGAGCCCTAGGCGTATTTGGGATTCTCAGCTCTTAAGGATGAGTCTCTTAAATCCACTCCAGTAAGTGTAGAAATGGTAGTAAATTACAAGAATAAAAGCTTTCCTTCACTTAAGTTGATTGATATTTATAGTGAATATCTCAAATTCTACCAATAAGCAACTCATGCAGATTCTAGAGCATTTGTCGTATACTCACAGTGTTTATAACATGGAAGAGCCTTGTTAAAGCAAGGGTCATCCTGTAAGCCATTTCTTATGAAAGTGGAAATCTTATCCTGTGCTTGGAAACAAAGTTAACTTATGTGAGACTGCTAGAAAAGCTTTGGTTTAGAAATACTGTGTTTCTCTAGTGTTTTCTAAGGAAGCTGAGGAAAACATAGTTTTTTGTATTTTGCAAGGACCTAAGAATGTAGTGAAGGCTGCTTGACCTGCTCTTTAAATTAAGGTTGGTTATTAAATTATTAGAATAGTTTCAAGTTACTTCTAAATCCTTCTGTCCCAGATCTAAGAGAGGAATAGTTCCAGAGGGGAAAACATTGCATATGTATTCAAACTGATGTAATGCCAAGAATGGCCAAGTCAGTGGATGGAAAATGCCAGCCTGTCCCTACACTGTTTTTTCAGGGGCCTCAGGATTTCTTTGACTGATTTTGCCTATTGGAGGTGTGCATTGTGGTAATTTTTCTGATTCAACTTATACAGCACATCAGGACCTATGCTAATGTGTTCAGTGTCCTAGTGTCCGGAAGATGGGACTTTGAGGAAGGAGTAATCAGTTGAATGGAAGTGGAGAAGTCCACCAAGTAAAATCAGGAAACTGCTCTGGTTTAATGGGAAGGTAGAAACTTCTCAAAAGAGTAAATGCACTCCAGTGTTTGTGGCACTTCCACAAACAGAAGCACTTAGTCTTCGGAAAACATCAGAGTGTACAAAACCAGGCTAAATTTATGAAGGCTCGTGTGTTGTTTTTTTCCAGGCTGTTTGTTGTAGTCCAAGTTTAGGGACATACTCTTTGAAACTAGCTTATTATCAAATATATACAAGATCTGTTTAGCTTTGTTACATAAAACTACAGGTTGTTTTTCTGGAATGAATGTGTTTAGAGTTGGAGCTGGGATGGTGGTATGTGGGGGATGGTCGTGGGAATGCCAAACAGTAAAAGTGGAGAGTGAGAATGACTTTAAGCTAACTTCGCTCATCTGTCCCAGCTGCTCTGCTCAGATTAGTGGAATCTGCTGTTTCGTTTTCATCCAATATTTAGAAGGTATCTAACTACTTTGTTCTTTCCAAAGGAAGTATTTAATGGTCATCCAGTAATGACACGTAAGTATTTCAAATGAAAAAACTTACATTTCAGGGAATTATAATTTTTTCATTATAAGATTGAGTAAAGTGGTGTAGATGATAGTGTCTTTTGCCAAGGTTAATTTTTGACATGAAACATTTAGTCAGGTTATTCAGTGTGGAATTAATTTTGAGCAGTGTGAAACAGTTTACCCGATGCCGTGTCACTTATAAATAATACAAGGCTGACGTTATCTGATTTGTTGCAGAAAGGTTTATTCTGTTTTTAAAGGTTTTGGCTTTTTTATTTTTTCACCATTTGTTTTGTTTTTAAAACAACAACATTTAAGGTGTCCGATTGAGTTTCAGATTGCTGTTTGGCCAAAAATCCCACAGGAAAGCTGTGGAGTCCATCTAGCCTCCAGCCTTCACAACGTCATAAAATGACATTGTCCAAAAGAATAGAAACTCCTATCAGAAAGGTAAGGACTTGCTGAAGAGCTTGGTAATGGATCTTCCTCCTTTAGAACATACTCATATCAAGTTCATAGTGTGATTGAAGCCTATCATGTGTCGGTATTTTGAAGGTTTACATGAAATACCATAGCTGTCTCAATTCCTTCTAAGCAGATGGATATTATTGAATCATAAAAACAGACAGCATATATTCAGTCTTGACCTGATGGGGAAAACCCAAGCTTTTCCTATTAATAAGAAATAAGTAGGGAGAATGGAGCTTGGCTGAATGGAGAGTTGAACATGTCTTACTACAGTACGTTGATTTGCAGTCTGTAATAACTACCTGATGGGCAACTTAGAAATTCATTGGCAGTTCAGGCACTTCTGCAGTATTTCATCTGTTGGAGTTGTAGTCTTAAATAACTGATGAAAGAGTCCTTGTAAGATTGAATTGTAAACAAAGAAATCTCGACATACAAAAAATGATTGTAATAAACTGATGTTTGTGGTATTTTTATTTACACAAAATAACTAACTTTGTGTATTTAACAGCATGTATATCAGTGGGTTTGTGATGCTTTTCTTTGAGCTCTTAAGCATATCTAGAATATCCTGACTTACCATTAACTTCAAGAATTATGCAGGATCAGTAGGAACCCAAAATACAATACTCCAGACTGAAATTCTTACACATTAGCTTCAGATTTTCTGAATAATATTAACTCATAGCATACATTCTGGGGTAAGTTACTTCAACAGAACTTCCAAAACAAGTTTTTGCTCTGGCGGCATTTTAGAGGTTCTGTTTACATTTTCTGACGTATGTATAATAGACATCACATACACATATGAAAGATGGTTCCTCCATTCCATTGCATGATCGACTCACTGAATATATGTGTTTACTTTTTGGCTTTCAGTATCGGTGGCATGCTACAGCTAGGTGCAGCTAGCTACACCTCAAAAATTTTTTAACTTCTCTTAGATACTTCAACTTAGGCTTATCTGTAGTGCAGTTTGATTTTCCAAATGTTTGAATTGTGCTACTGTTGGAGTTGGATTCAGGTGCCATGTTCAGGCTCAAAATGGGAAACATTATTTTGCTTGGCATCACGATGACAATTTTTTTTCTAGTTTACATGTTTAATTTAAGGCCTTCTAAAAGTGGAACTGACTGAATAATCTGCAGATGGATGGATTAATGAAAATAATACTAGAAAATCATATTTATCTGTTGTTAATGTTATGTGTTTGTTTCTAGTTTTAAGTGTGACACAACAGAATTTGGAAATCTTGCTTCTTAATTGGACAGTGGCAGTTTTATGATACTAACTTCACAAAGGTTGTAAACTAGGATGTTTTCACACAAAATTGTTTTTCAGAGCATTGGCTTTCTGAAGTTTCTTCTACAGTTTTTGATCACTTAGCACCATTGGTATAATTCAGGTACACTACTAGAAGTCAGTTTGCAGTAGAGGTTTAGCGCTCAATATATGAGTATGCTATGGAGGAAGAAACCCAGTTATGTAAAAAGTCACTGAGTGACCTCAAAAGTTGGTAATAGGGAATGTCAGCCTGTCAGATTGCATTATTAGAATGAGCTCATCCTTATTAAATGCACTTGAGTTCTGTAAATGATGATTCATCTCCCAGGTGGTATAATGCCCACTCACTAGACCTTGGTAAGTGTTTTCCTTGTTATGTGTTCTAGAAATTAACTGTCAATGACTATTGCAGAAGTTCCAAGTTATCCAGTTCTAGTTACAGCCTCTGTGTGGAGCTTTCAGAACACGGGATTGATTTTTCTTATCTTTCCCACCTTTTCTTTCCTCCCTGTATTAGTAACTCTAACCTGAAGTGAATCCCAGAGTCCAACAACAACTGGGGACAACAACATCTGGAAAAAGTGATATTGCTTTTACTGGCCTCTTTCCTCACACTTGTTACATGGCTAAAGCAATTCAGGTAACATTATGTTCCCTTCTGAATATGTAATTTAGTATTCACCCCTGCTTAGCAGGTCCCCAAGTGAGTGAGTTGTAAGTCAGCCTTAAATGCCTTGTTGCCTGAGCATGTCCTCAGAGGACTTTCTTCAGCCTTTTAAGGCTTTTAGTTTTAGCTAGTTTTCATTTGGGTTTGGTAGAATTAAGCAGCTGGAACCTGGAACTCCACACAATGCAATTTTGTCCATTTTGCCATGATTTCTGATCTCTAAAAAGTCCATTTGACAGCTAAGGATACTCCTGAAGAATTTCTAGCTGATGTTTTAAATAACAGTCAATATGTATTTGTCATCTTGTCAAAGCATAACATTGTGTTTGTCAGTTATCATATTGTAACTGTAGTGTCTGGGTATTAGAATGTCTCCTTTATTTTTTCTTTTCTGTAAAGAAATTAATTCTCTACCTTTAATAACATGATGAGAGATTAGCTTGAAGCTCCAGTTGCTCTCTTGAACTCATATTTTACTAACCTTTCATGTTGATGATACCTCCCTGCCCTAAGGACAGACAGCACTTCCTTTTCATGGTAAATTCTTCCACTAGCTTTTTTTTTTGAATTGGTGATTGACTTTAGATTAGCAGTGTTGTGTGAGCTTGTGGAAAATGTCCCTTGGCTTAGCAATGTTGTCCAAAATTATAATAAAAAGAAATATATACTTGGAGATGTTAATGATAGGATCGTATCTTCCTCTAGCACTTGGTAGCATTAGTTGATTGAGTTGAGGCAGCTCTAACACACTTGCCAGGTGATCTGCTCAAAATGAGACAAAAGGAAACAAGTGCTGGGTTATGTTCTGAAGTGCTTGCGTGTTCCCTCCCTATCCAACCCTCAGATTTCTGCCTGCCTTTTTTTAAGTGCACTAGATGATCCCTGAAAGGTTGGTCTAGATGATCCCTGAGGTCCCTTCCAACCTGTGTGTGTGGTTCTGTGATTCAGTGCTATCTGAACCAATTGCTCCTGTTATGATATTTCTTATTGATTTTGTCCAGGGAATCAGACATGGAGGAATATTATGTTGGTGGGTTTTTAAGTATATACAGTGATATAGTGAACTGCTAACAGAGATAGTATTTCATTACTTGACTGAAGTTTATCATTAAACTGAGATAAGGATTCAGTAATGGATGAATTGCGTAACAGTTAACTTGGCATCATCTGACTTGGGGAAAAAAAAGTTAAACAGCCAACAAACACATACAAAAAGCAACCAGCTAACCAACCAAATTTAAGAACTGTAAAATCACAAGTATATTGAAAGAATGGGAGTTTTCTCATTGTTCTGGGAGCTGCATTATCAATTCAACTTGCAATTGATTTGGAAAAGACACAAGGAAGGTTAAGAACTTTTTCCTTCTGTATTGCAATTGAAGAAGATAATACCTTAAGGGTTTCTTTACCGCCTTGTTAGTCTGCACAGCCCATGTAAGGCAAAATTTCCATACTCACAAGAAAAACGCAGAGCATATTGACATAAGTTATAAGGTAGACATAAGGCTTGCATGCTTATTTTATAAGTAAGAGTCATATTAGCTACATTTTTTTTTCATCTTCCAGCATTTGATCTGTCTTTTTAACAGTAACCCTACCTTTTCTGTCATCTTAGTGTTTTAAGATTTGCAAAATTTAAATCCTGCTTGGAAAGGACTATGCCCTCCTGAATGTACACGCACATTGAATTTATGCTGGGGGAAAAAGAAGTAAGGTCAGATGTAAATATGTTAGAGATTTGGGTTTTAATGTCTTATAAACTTAGCTTTGTGGGGTTTACAGTATATCTGTTATATAAATAATTGCTTTTCTGTGCTTTCTTCAACACTTTACATGCATATAACATCACAGGGGAATATGAATAATGTTATTGTGTGTCTTTAATGGCTGTCAGGTGAATTAACATTCCCATTAATAACATATCATTGAGGACATGAAAATAAATTTAGGCAGATGTAGTCTGATTAACTCATATACCATTATGAGTATGTGGTAGGTTGTGAAAATTAGTACTGCTATGAAAGTAGACAGATTTTGGTCCAAGAAATCTCCTTGTCCGGAATATAACTACATGATTCTCATTTTAAAAATATTGATCTTTATGTTACATTAAAATGAATTTCCTTTTCAGACATCTGAGTACGAACTTGATGTCTGAAACTTCTGACTTCTTTTTAAAAGTGAATCCTTAGTGCTGAGGTTGTTTATAGTTTTCAGGGACAAGCTGACAAAACCAAAAAATATAACTACCCCGCTCCAAAAAATCCTACCCCCCTCAAAGCAAAATCATATGGTCAAAATTAGAATTTTCCATTAAATAGCAAGTTTCCTTCCTCCCCTTTTCCCTGCATTTTAAAAACTTATTTTCATTTTATTTTGGGAAATGAAATATGGAAGCCATTCAAGATATTTTTCATTTCAGGTTTAGAGGATGATAAATAACAATTTATAAAAATGTTATGGAGGGAGAAATGAGGCTTAAAAAAGCCAAGTTAATCATATCAAGGCAGCTCAGTATGATGAGACAACGAATGACCAGCGTCCCTTTGGCAAACAAAACTGAATCATAGTAAGGAAATGAGGTTGCCACGGCAGTGAAAAACGGAGCTAGAAACTTCTCTTCTAAGTCAAGTCACAAGTTGTGAGGCATTCATAGCGTATGGGAAATGGTGAGTCCATTGCATATTTCTCTTAATAGACAGGGTCTTCAGCCTCCTATCATTTCCTGGCAGAGAAGCCAGGGATGTCTTCTGCACAAAGAGTGAACTGTGCCGTCACCCCATAGGCTTTCACTAGTCACGGTTGAGGTGCATTTATAGTAGTTTGAAATTTTGTCTAACACCGTGCAATGGCTGTTTTGTGGCTGCAGGGAGAATTTTCATCTCTTGGGGTATTAAACCTCCCTGTATAAGAGTGACACAGTTACTCTGAGTGATGTAATGCTGTATACACAAAGTACCTGATTTTGAAGCTCTTGAAATTAGTGGAATATACTATGTTGGTGCCTTGTTCCACAGTACTTCCTCCTTTGCATCACTCTGAAATGTAAATTCTGTTTAAAAAACCTGCCTTTTTTGATGCTCGCTATATTCAAGACTCCAGCTACTTACTCTCATCTTTCTAGACACTGGGCAAGGAGGAGTTTCAGGACATGAGTGAGTGAATGAGGGCTCTGCTCTTGAATGTACCCCTGACCCTGAGGGGGTTGATTGTGGCAAGTTGCTGTCTCTTTGCGGCTCAGATTCCTTGTTCACAGGACAGGAATAATAAATAACACTTGTATGAAAATCACAATATGATTAATGAATAAAAGCTACTGTGTAAATATTTGGTAGCCAGTCATTGCTTGTCATTTGACTTTACAAATATTTTAGAAAGCCAGAGGTGTGAGAAGAAAGATTGTTTAGTGCTACAGTAAGGGGAAAAACCTTAATTTGTTTGAGAAGGCAGTCAAATGCCCCAGACCTGCAAAAAAACCCAAAACTGTTGATGCGTATGCCAAGCTTTTTTGAGCTGTACTAGTTCTTTTTGCACTAAACACCTCATTGAAACACTCCTTCATTGAGCTCTGTGTAGCAATACTTGAGATTTGGAAGGAAAATAGTTCCCCAAAGTTATCCATAGGGAAGCTCTAATTCTCTGGCACCTCTTGTTTTGCTGTGACTTCTGCTTTTGTGGATGGGGACACTGCCAGGCTCTGTGTCCTGTAGCTGGTCCTGCCTCCACTTCTCCAGGAGCTGAAACTGCAAAGCATGTGGCCAGAGTACACAGAGGGATCTTCAGCTGTGTTGGGTAGGTCTTTCCACTTGTTCCTCCTTCCATGCAGGGTTGCCTTCCTGGATCCTCTCTCAACAATTGAATTTCATTCTGGAACTAGAAGGTAATTGCTTTTTGGACACCACTGAAGTGTACCAACCATTATTTCCTGACTTTTATCACTGCTGTCTTTGATGGTGATAGAATACCTGCGGTCACTGGTATTCCTACTGTTTTGCTTTCTGAAGGTAAGGTTAGACATTGACTATGAAAATGGCAGCAGTGGTGGAAAAGGTTAATGTGTAGGGATAGACTAGCAGCAAGGGGAGAGGGAGCAGTAGTTAACTAAAAGCATTTACATGCCTCTTCGAATTTGTATGCAGGATTGTGTGTCTTATTGTTCCTTAACCTGCTTCACTCAGAAACACCTAAGATAGCAAAAGCCTCATATTTAAACTCATTATTTGAATAAATAAGGCTGACTTCAAGTGAAATAGACTAGAGAGTTGGTTCTAGGAGCAGGTGTGTTGGCTGACCTGAAAGATGGGTACCTCTCACCCTACCCTCCCCAGAGGCAGAGGTAAGTATTTAGGTGTGCTTAACCTTTCCTGCATCAGTTACTTCTGGAAAAAGGTGTTAGGAAAGGTTAGATGCTGAAGATAATGTTGGCAAGCCTGTACTGTCCACTAGGAAACCTGCTACTGGACCTGAGCTAATAAGCATGAGGGTGAAATATTCCAGCCATAAGGTGAGTTAATAATGAAATGGGACTCAGAGAAGTGTATCAATTTAACACAACCCTAGGAGTTAAATAGGCTTGACTGAAATAATTCTTACTTATGACTCAATTTCTTTTTTTAGGATAAAAAATGAAACATTTTAAATGGAGCAAATATGAAATGTTAATATTGAAGACAAATAACATTTTTGTGCTCAACACGTGCACATACTTTACGCTTCCTCTTGCTACTGAAATACTTTAGCATGTGTTGTTTCGTTTTGCTTTTCATGTAAAAATTTGCTAGTAGTTTTATTTTCTTTCATCCTTCATGCTTTTAAGAATTATTTTATGTGGGCTGAATATGTCCTTATTGGTTAAAATAAGTATGTTCTTAAGCATTAAAGTTAAAGCATGTCCAACATGACCCTGACTGCTTGTAACTTGTTGGCAGAAACTGTGACAATATATATTGCCTGAGGAGACACCTAATTAACAATTTATTTCTTTCTTGCAAATAGATAAAATTTTTGGAAATCCAATTAGATTTGATGCTTTTTTCCTTTCTGACTAATTTTGTAACTGATATAAACCAAAATTAATTCTGACTTTTTCAAAATCCCATACTTTCATAAAGTTAAAATAGGCTTCAAGAACAAATTAGTGTACTGCAAAAATTAATACATGCAAAGTAGTGTAAGCACATGGCACTTTTAATTTTTCAATGGCCTGGGGGTACTGTTATCTGGTCTTTTCTGGGAAATCACTCATCATGTTGCTATCGGGGAAAGAGAGCTGCAGCCCCCTTTCTGGGAGCAATCCAATGCAGTATGGATATTAATTAAATTTATTAAACAAATAACACAGCGACTCAGGGAAGCAGGGGTCCATCTGCCAGCTCTGTAGATTGATCTCTGCAGAGACGCGAGTTGAATGGTAGTTAAAGCTAAGTTGCAGAGCTCAGCAGATGGGCTCTTGTCTCTAGTGGGGGGAGATTTGGTGGCGGTCCAACAGCTTTTTTCCCCCTCCAGGTTTTTGTTCCTTGCAACTGTGATTGAAGAAGCACTTCTCTGCCTTTTCTCAGCCTTGCCCCCCCCCTTTTGTTTATCTGAGCAATGTTTAAGTCTGAGTGATTTGTTAGAGAGGCAAGTCCCGGCTGATCTCATTTTGTGTATGTGATGTAAACCTCAAGCAGAAAATAATTAGGAAAATGTAATCCCATTGACTTTACACCCCACTTGTGTACACTGCTACATCTCTGCCTGGTGCCCTGGAAAAAGAAAAAGTCTAGTAGCAGCACTGTACTTACTATACAAAATCACTGCCCATCATGCATATATTATTATTTGTTGGAAGCTTGTGTACACAGTATGAAATTATTTCTGCCTACAGGTCTAGGCTGTGGTGGTATTCTTTTGTTTTCACTTTATTGCTTCCTGTTGTGTTCTCTTGTTCTTGAAAATATGTATCTTTTGAATGCCTCTGCAATCTTCCTGTAAACTGATGTCAAGAAAATACTGATCTAATGAATTGGTTGGTATGTGTGGGCTACCTAAAACCTATAGCATTGTCTATTGTGGATTAAAAGCCCTTATAATTAATTACACAATTAAGCCCTTTATTTATTATATATTTGCAGGTGGGTAGGTCTTTAATCAAGTCTGGAGTGTGATGGGTAATATCTGCTGTTGGACACCAGTCATAATGCCACTTACATCCTTGGCAAAACTCCCACAGACTGTAGTGGGAGCAAGACTGGCCCTTAATGCTGCAGGGAATCCTGCTGGCTGTGGTTCAGAAAGCCTTCCGAGAAGGTTTTGTAGTATCTAATCAGAGTTTGACTATTCCTCGTTGAGTGCTTGCAGTGGGAAAATCATAACCATACAAAAGTCACTGCTCTATGACAGCAAGCAATAATAAAGAGACGATGAGCTACTTAAGAGGGTTCTGCTGTGTGTCATGAAAAGATTCTATTTGTCTTTCCTGGCTGAGGAAAAACTAAGCAAAATGGTTTCTGAAGTCAGTGAGATTTTGACAAAAACAAGGCCTGTGGGATTTGGTTCTAATAATGTGTGGTTTATAGAGTAAATAAGGGAGAAATCTTTCCTGGATGATAGTTTAGTTTATGCTTTTGTAGCTCTTGTTCTTTGCTCTAAATTGTTTTTTTTTTTTTCCTTTTTTCTTGGATCAGCCTTGGTTGGAAGAACAATATCAGTGTTTAACTCCAGACATGAGTATTAGATAGGTTTTAGCCTGAGGAAAAAAGTAGTTTTTCTTCTATGAGTTTACTGTGTTTTGCTATGGGTATGTTTTCAATTTAAGACCATGCTGAAATTAATAATATGAAAGTTTCAGTTACTATAGTAAAGGGTTGGAATTAGTTGGGTTTTTTTATTAGTGCTTTGCCAAGCAGTTTTCGGAATTCTAGAAGAGACATTACTGTTCCATGATTCTCTTAGTATTCTAAACTGACCCAATTTACTGTAGAGATGAGACTATTTCTGAGACATTTCTGTTTACCAATGTGTAATAGGTGATCTAGTAATTTATTTATCTACCTGGCTTGTTGGAATTGAGACACCTCAGGGTTATGCAGCCTGTATTTGAATTTATAGACTATTTACCACAACCTCTCTGTTGTTTTATTCCAGGGCTAATTTTACTCTCTAATTTGAGTAGCTATCCAATTACTTAAAAGAGTGCATGTTGTTTTTGGAAGTGTTATTGGGTGTTTTTTTTTTTTTCATTTCCTGGAAGTAATTCTCATGTTTAACTTGAGTTACTTTTCGAATAAGATAGTGATCTCAGTGCATTCTTTAAGGTAGAAATAAAATGGTTAAAGTTGCATAAATTCCCACAAACTAGAAGGGGAGGAAGCTAAGAGAGATGCACAAATTACTTACTGTACTTAACACCACATTGCTTAAAATCATACATCTTTGAAATGAATTTTGCTTGTTTTAGGAGCAAGCAGACGAACAGAGGGGTATGTGGTAGGGGTCATGGTAAATGAATATAATTTGCCTGAAGTTTTCTATGTTATTCTACTAGTGGTGCTTCACTCCAGTATTCTTAAATAAATAGAGCTTCCATCAGTGTTTCTGAGACCTCTCTGCAGAGACAAAAGTACCAGCTACACACGCTAAATTTTGCTCTGAAACAGTATCAGTAGGGTGCTGTTAATTTGGATGGAATTATAGAGGTAGAAGGAAGAGGCCTATGAAAGTAAGCAGATGTACAGGAGTTCTGCTTATGACATAAGAATAATGCTTGTGCTTTTAGTGAGCTAATCCTCAGGCCTACTTATTTCTAGATTCTCTCATGCTTTCATTTTTGCATCAACGCCCCACCCATCCCCGAACCACATGTGTATTTACATTAGGGAAGGCAAATAACCTCTACTAGTTACTGAGCAGAGTCTTTCCTAGGAGTCTCCCAGTGCTTCTTACCCAAAACCTCTAATAATTGTATAGGGTCATATCTGAAATTTTATAGCACCTAGACACTGCAATAGCAAATCCAATAGAATAAGATGTTGGCAAACATTTGTAGATGTTTCATCATTTCATATTTTGAAGCTTTATCTGGATGCAGTTGGTTTGGGATGGAAAGCTAATGTATTGATTTGCTGCAGTTAACTACCTCTTTTTTGCCCTACCTAAAACACTATTGATTCATTTATGTAATTACCAGTAAACGTGGGAGAAATTGAGGAACTCTTGAGCCTTGAAGTAGCCTAGACATGTCTTGTAAAATATATTAAGAATGATGATTTTTGCATTAATGTGAATAGTCTCTAATAACATGATGTATGTTTAAAGAGGGCTTTGGCTTTATAATGCCAAGTGAAGTACACTTAGCTCTTTAATAGCACTTTCGAGTTGCATGCTTTTAATGTTGACAGCTATATTTAGTACATTTGATATTCCATAGGGTGTTCTTAGAAGAAATGAACACATCTGATGGAACAAACCCATTCTCCATGTTCAATTAGCAACAATACTGCTCAGTGGAGGTTGGAACAGATAGGTTCTTAGATGTTACTGTGAACATGTATATCAGTGCTTAGGGACAAAGATCATTCTATTTAACTTTGAACTATCTGACTTTTACAAGTAGCTGTCTTTTAATATTAATAGGACATTCCATTTTGGCTTTGTAAATTTCAAAAAATATAAAGAATTTCAATCTTTAACATGGAACTAATTTCACTAGATTAGTTTTGGTACCAGGTGTTTAATTTTTCTAGCAGAGAAGTTACTGAGTATGTGGCTTAAGTCTATTCAGCTAATTCATATTTTACTGTTGTGTTATAATTTTGGAAAGGCGTGCAGCTAATCAGGTAAACAAGGACTTAGGAAAAACATTTTGGCCATTGGCAGGCATATCTTTGGAAATCTCCTGTGCTCTTAATGGTTCTTCATTTCACAGCACTGTGCTTCCACTAAATATACTTAAACCCAACAAAATGAGTAATTCATATCTATTTGGATTTGCATGTCTGCAGTGGCATTTATCAGAATGCTAAACTTTTTTTTTTTTTGTGACGTTGTACATTTTTAGAGGCTCTGTTTGTAGTTTTGGACCACTTTGGTCTGTCAGAAGCATGCAAGGTTGGCCAATGCAAGGATTTAATACCTTGGAGATTACTCACAGTTACACAGCAAGTACCTTTGCCCTCTGAAGCAGCGACACAGTTCCTGTGGGCTGCTGCAAGTTCATCATTTTGCCTGGCAGCTTGTAACGCAGCCCTCCTCTCGGATCCCCTGCAGATTGCCAAGCGGTGCTCTGCAGCTCTGAGGCTCCCAAAGCATAGCTTCAAGGTTTAGGTCACTTTGAATGCTCCCTTGCCTTTCCACTATTTCAATGTCTCTATGAAGGCACTGGATCCTAAATTTACCACTTTCATCTCTGCACCAAACAGTTTAACCTGTTTTACTTCATCAAGGCTCAAGGTAATGATTTTTGGCATTTATAATTAGAAGTTAAAATACAAAGATACAAAGATTTTGAAATTATGTTTGATTGTGTTTTTCAGTAAATGTCACTTAGTCTTCAGTCTTTTGGTATGACGCACACCTTGGGAAGACGAGCAATGGTATTTGATTGAGTTTTCATGAGGTCATCCTATATTATGTAAGAAACCAAATAGTTGTTTTACTGCCTGTCCTTGGTGTGCTAAATTTGGCTTCTGTACAATGCAAATGTAATCCTAATTACTCGCGATGCCTCTTGTTTATTATTCTCTAGCCAACTGGAGGTGGCAGTAGCATCTATGAAGAATGATATCTAAGAGTGTGTTGGCATCCTAAATCAAAAATAGTACTCCATAGCTCAGTCTTTAACTGTGGACTGGATTAACCAACTGTGTGTATGCACCTTCAAGTCAAGACAACTCTGTAGTAGCTCTGAACTATTCAGTATATTTTCCTTAGTCTTCCCTTGATTCAGCTTCACCTGGCTGACCTGAGCTACTTACAAGCTTTAAGGTGTACCAGTAATGGCTTTCTATGTGTCAAAGCTTATGTAGAGTTATATGCTATCGTTATTTTCCTGGTGCTTAACCATGTTGAGACTAGGTTATTAGCTTCAGTGAGAACTTGTTTGTTCTCATGTTTTCACAAGATGGGGCAGCAGTATTTGGTTACATTTCAGATCATGTAGGGTCATTTAGTTAACTGTGTCCTTGAAGGAGCAAAAGAGACATACTTTTCTGAAGGAGATTCTGGCTTGGGACAGGCATCAGTTTTGTGATTTTGGTGTCAGATTCACCATTCTCAAGTTCTGGGATCTTGTCAGTCACTGCAGTTTCAGTAATCAAGTATATATTGTGCTTTCAGGATGCACATAGGCTGTTGATTTTGGGGGTAGAGTGAAAAGACCACAATCAACACTCATATAGTAATTGTACAAATTGTTGAAGCCATCTCAGCAGAGGAAGTCTGGTTGTCTTCTCAGTGCTTGGTTCTGTTCCAGGCAGTCACCATTAAGCTGTTACTATCTCGAGTGGCTGAGGAACAAAGAAGGTGAAAAAACAAAAACTGGACTTGAAAAAACAAGATTGGGACTTTTATATGTTAAATGATGAAATATCCCAGTGAACAAAGTATCAGTGAGCTCCTTTTTGATTTCTAGTATTTGAATAAATATATTCAATGTATAGAATGTACACAGCGTTGTCATCCTCAGCCTGTCAGGTAATTTTATTTGCTCTATATTCTCACACACATTTTGTGTGTGTGTGTATATACATATATACATATGAATATATGCTATGCGTGTATGTGTATATGATTATATACACATATATACATGGTGTGTGTGTGTGTATAAATATATATGTATATGTGCACATGCAGAGAAACTTGATCTTCTGTGTGGTTTGGATGAAAGCAGAGTTCAGATTTGGATGTCTTAGAGTCCTGAACCAGCTTCAGGATGGAAGATGGAGAAAGCATGACAGTAAACAACAGACTGGGGGCGAACAATTCCCCAACCCCAATTTTTTTTTTTTTTTAAATTAGACATTTTGTAACTAGACATTGGGGGAAATTAATTTTGAAAGAATGTTCACACTGCTGTAGTTGGTAATAGTTTTATCTGTTCTGTAACCTTTTGTTTGCAACCCCCTTAATTTTACTATAACTTGTTCAGTGTCTCCTACAGGCTGAGGAGACTGTCTTATAAAAAGACTGAGTCTTACATTGACTGATAGAGATAATGTTTCTGGATTCTTTTTAAATCCCCTTTTCACTTCCTTTTTTGGGCTTTGTATTCACTTGTGTTGCACATATCAGATGAATGAATACTTCCTACATACTACAGGACTCTTCCGCTGCCTTTAACTGACTGGACTACAATATACATATTGAAGATGCTGAATTCATTAGAGCTGTGTCCAGACAGGCCAAACTATCATTGTCCTACTTCTAGAATGAGGTCTTTAGTACAAATTCCCTTTTTTCTCTCATTTCCTTTCTTTAATGAGGCATTACCTTCAGGGAAAAATCCATCTGCCACCATTTTTTCTGACTTTCATATATTGTTCAATTTAAGAAAATAGAAAATGTTACAGTAGTTGTTTCTGAGAGGTAACAATTCAGATATGCAGGCCGCCTTCTGTAAGCACAGTCTGTGTTGTCCAACTTTTCTGGAAAAATATAAATGCTGTAAAGTGAATAATTCAAACCAGATTTGCATGTTAATCTGTTTTTAAATTAGTTTTCTCATGTCATAGATCTATGCATAATTCTCTGGAGGTTTCAAGCAAGACTGAACTGGGTCAGATTGGCTTGTATATTTTGTCTAAATAGGATGGAAATAAAATCTAGTAGTGGGGATTGGTTATATTAATCATATGACTGCTGAATTGGAGCCATTATTGGGCTCTTGAAGGCCTGTAAAGTAATTAATAGATTTCCTTAGGATCAGCCATGCCAGTGTACCCAAAGACATTTATGTGCAGTACCTAAGTCCTTCACAGCCTCTCTTCCATTATGAAAAATTTGTAGTATTTATATTCACATACTTGGACAAAAGTGGGAAAATGCATATTTAAAATAATTTTAATTTAAAGGCAATTGAAGACCTGGAATATCTTTATGTCTAAACTTTATTTTTATTCACACTGCTTAAAATATTATATCCGAACCCATATATTTTCTGTTTTAACTATATTTAAATGAAAATGTTATATATAAATGTTTTACTTGATTGGTGATCCTTACCCTTGGACTTACCCTTGAACTCTTGGCTGCTACTTTGAAGAAAGCAGTACATATCATGGTTAATGTGTGGTTACTGTATTTTTGAAAGGGTGAATTGAATATTTTTCCTACTGAGAGGGCTGACGTGCAGGCCTGTTAGCTAGTCGCTGCTCTGGCACTGTCCTGAGCGCTTTGGAGAAACCCTCCTCCTCATTGCTGTTTCTCACCACCCTAATTCTAATGTATCAGCTCAGTAGAGCTCAAGGTTTGTGCCTCTGTCAGTTGCTAAGATAAATGTTTAACAACATATATTTTTATCTAACTTAAAGCATGGGATATTTGGAGGAATTGCTCCTAAGTTCCTGAAATTGTGCATGCAGAGAAGTTTATAAAACTTAATATTCAACATAAGTGCAAATTATTTAAATCTGTTGTCATGACAGATGATCAGCTTCTATCTGTCTTAGAAATTTAATAAAAATGGATTGGGTAAAACTGAATTGAAGGTTTATTTATGTGATCATGAATTAGCTTTCAGGGATGTTAAGGTTGTATTTTCCTTGGCAAAAGGAACACTTCATGTAAGAAACTTCACTGCTTTGGTTTTGTGTTTTGAGTCACTGCAGTGTGATTAACACAATGCTCAGTTAAATGCTACATAGGTACATCTTTCTTTTCTGTTTATGACAGAATAATGGTTAATTATCACCTATCAAAAAGATGAATACTTTTTCATTAAATTAAACAAAACATTTTTTAAATGTACTGTTTCAATTTGTGAATAAATTTATTAAAAAAAAAAAAAAGGTGTCTTTGTAGCTTCCTGAAACTTCTGGTTTCTTTCTACATTTCTGTTTTCAGAAGTGGAACATAATTTTCTCAGGAAGACAAAAAGCAAAGCCCAGCTTCTGTTTCTAGGTTCTTGAGGGCTGCATAGCAGTTTTTTCCTCTAATGGAATGAAAAAGATCAAACTGTGCTAGCATGCAGTGCTACAGTCCAACAAGCTTCTACCAGCTCAAGTCTTTTTAGCTACTTTTTATTAAGTAGCCCCATTGCCCTTGCAGCACATGTCTATCAAAACTGCCTACTACTCTTCAGACACATGCAGTTATTCTTTCTTTAGTACAGTGATGTGTCCACATGGGTGGACATTAGTGTGTACGTAACCTGTAAGAAGAATTGATGGATGTAAATTGCTTTAAAATGGCTATGGTAAATATGCTAATTTTTAAATATTGCCCCTTTTAAAATCCCACCTGGAGTCCTAATGTATTTTAAATGCTAAAGAATTAAATGAAAATTCTGATTTTGTAGATGGAGTTGATTACTTGTGTATTCTGTATTAAAAAACACCCAAACCTCCTAATGAGAGAACCACATGCACTGGAGTTACCATGGAATGCAAGGTACTTATCTAGAGTTGAACTCCTCCAAAATTTGGCGACATTTGGATCTACACTCCACCTCTTCTCACCTCAAGTCTTATAAATTGCCTCCTGCTCCTTGATCGTGTTGGGTTTAGTGAATATAAGTAGTCATTGCCTATCTGAAATCTGTCCAGTGCAGGTGAAGAAGCTTTTAATTTAAATCATCAGAGCCTGGGCTTTAATTTACATCTATATTGATGACCTCGTTTGTATGAGGTTTGTTTTTTTCTTTCTTTTGCACCTGCATCAAACCAAGTGCCCTGCATTCATTTCCAAGTGTAGTGATTCACAAAAGGTAGATGTGCCAGACAAAGGAATTTCTGCCCTGAAGCACATCATGCTTTAAAGAGGCATGAGCAGTTGCACAGAACAATTGCAGCATGGCCAATAGGCATTGCATCTGGAGCGCTTTGTGCAGCAGATGTGATTTTCAGGTTTCTTTTTTTTCCTTTGGTTGAGGTTTTCTGTTTTGAATAGAGGAGGAGGAGGAGAAGGAAACTGGGACATTGGTTTGCACTATATGCCTATACTCTCTGTAATCAGGAGGTTGAACAGAAGATAGCAGTAGGTGAAGAACATGAAGTGAAAAAAAAATTATTAGAAAGCCACGAGTAGATTATGGAAACAAAAGGATGAGTATAGAAGACAAAATACAGGGATGAATCTTTGGATTCATATAGTTGTGTTTTGTGCATTGGATATAGGAGTTAGCCAAATGAGATATGAGAAATAATGGAAGGCAAAACAAACATCTGTTCCTCCTCAGCCAGAATATGGTGATACGTGTATGGGGGTGTGAGAAGAGAGGGTTGCAAAATCTTTCACATGCGAGCTGATAGATGTGTTAGAAGCAGGAACCTAAAACCATCTGACAGTAAATACTCTTGGTTTCAGGTTGTTCTGACAACAGTATAGGCTGAAGTGTAAGAAGACGGTGCTGTTACCTTTAGCTGTTATATAAATCTGTTCCTAAATCCTTTGTACATATAGTAAAAGATTTTCACCAGCATAACTGTACCTGTTATGTAGCTGAGACCTGTGATTATTTCTCCATAAACTACTTACAGTGTAGTGCCAAAGTCAGTACATCTTTATCCTTCTTTTATTTTACTATAGAATTGTGTTGATGTTATTTAGAACAATGAGGCTTTTACAATGATTTCTGGGACCAATGCACAGAAATGCCTGTTATCTGACTAGTTTGTGAGTCAGGGACAAAGGACTGTGATAGCATACTCCCTGTGCTTACTTCTTACCAATACAAATAAGATGGAAGGATAATGATCAACATGGGCATGTGAACAGTGTTGTCTATCATAGCTACTTTGACACTATAATCAACCATTATCCGATCAGGTATGTGTGTGTCTCCACGGGGATTAGTATGTATATTTATTTACATGGGTGATTTTGAAGTAATATTGTGTATCTGTCTTGCACTTCTGTGTTACATTACACTTCACTGACAGGATCTGAAGAATGCTAAAGCAGCAAATTGAATCCACAAGCAGACGGAGGTGGTCCATCCATGAAATGCTGCTTTGGCAGAGGAGGTTCACTCTTGGCTTTTGCTTCTGCTCTGTTGCTTTTGACTAGCAGTTGTGTGGCAAACGATGCTGTGATCATCAATAAGCCAGAATGATCTGTGATCCAAATAACTCTTCTAATTTTTTTTTCTAACCTGAATCAATTTAGTAGTGGGTTTGTACTCTGACCCCACAGACAGCTGTATTGGCAGCGCATTAAGGAGTAACAGCTCTGCACATGTGGGAACAAGCATGTAGAGAAACTTTCCAGCTTGCTTTGATGCCATGGCAGTGTACCATGAAATGGTATTCTGATGGTGTGACATCCCTGTTAGAATTTCTGCAGTGGATGCAATGTAAGCAGTTTTTCCTCTTTTCACTTCTTAGCTTTTTACTCCTACTACACCCAGCAGGGGTAAGAGGTGCTTTGTGTCTGCTCAGATGTCTCTGGGCACAGTCTGAGCAGGATCATTTAAATTATCTGGTTCAAAAACAACCCAGAAGGACAGATGGCACAATGTTTTGTATATGTTGTATTGTTTCATATGATAGATCTTGCCAAGGTATGGCCACAAGCACCTGATCTATCATAGCCTATGTTTGGATCTTAGCACATTCATAGCTCATATAGAAACATCCAGGGTAGTTTATGTATTGTTAAAAAGGTATCTGTGGCATATGGCGCTCAATGGAGAGAGACCAGTCAGTGTTTACACAAGATTTAGGAACAAAGGTTGAGGTGAATGACTCGGCCATGGAGCAATTCTGGTTTTCATATTTAGCATTTACCTATGTCTCATGTGCTACAAGGACCAATGTTGTCCTGAAGGAGGGTTTCTTAACATCTCTGTGTTTAACAGGCTAAGACTGACACAAAGGAAAGTACAGCCTGTTGGGGCTAACTGTTGTAAAACATGTTTCCTTAATTATTGAACAAAATTGTGTGCCTATAGGAGACAACTTTTTAAATTTTATAAGGTAGAGGGGTATAGCAACATTAAAACAGAAATGTTAATCAAAAGATTTATTATACATTAATATTAAAATGTACAGGAAGTAAAACCTAAGTAAAATGGTGGATTTTTTCATGCATCATCCTTTACCAAAGTGTGATTTTGATGAAACACCAGTGCACACCCGACTTCTTTGTATATATTTGTGTTCAGAAAGCGAAGCGTGCTGAAGCGCCTCAGTGACTCTGCACAGCACAATTAAAAGTATAGTACAGATACTTTCATCCTCAGAGTCCTCCCTACCGTGAAACTACTGGGAAGGTCAGGGTCTAGGATGAGGTAATGTGAGTGTTCTTGACCTGTAATTGGATTTTTAACTACTTTTTTTGAGCTAGTGAATTTTAAGTCTTATTTTAAGACTTAAAAGTGAAAATTATGTTCTCTTGATCTGAACTACTTCTAAAAAGGTAACTTGTGGTTTATTCCTTAAGAGAATAATGACCAGCGTTGAAAGATATGAAGCTGTCTTTTTCGCTTCCCTTCCCTCCTCACCTTCTTCCTCCTGCCTTTGTTAACATGTTTCTCCCTTCTCAGGCTGAATTTTGCAGTAACTTAACTATGTATTTCAGCATCTTTGCTTTGTCTGCTGTGGGGTTAGGGGTAAGGCAACAGTGGTTCTAAGTGATGAAAGACCATGCTGAAATGGCATAATGCATCAGTCCCAATGCCCTTTCTCTTTTTCAGAACAACATCAGAGCTTCTACTTGCTACAGGGAACACTATGAAGAAGAGTGAGGTTACATCATTTTCTGAGGTCAACAGAAAATCTGAGCAAAGCTACTGTGTATATTCTGCAGCAGTCACTTCAGGCTAAAGATATACCCTTTCCTTCTGTAGTCTTGCTGAGGGAAGCTAGCTGTGCAAGCTATGTACAAATTATCAGTTGTTGGGGAAATGGCTGGTGCATTTGCACAGAGTAATGAAGTCAAGTCCTTGCTGTGTACCAACAACATATATTCTGTTTCTCTATGTGCACTGAGGACACTGGTGGTAATGGCAGAAAAGTTTGTTCAGACCTCACTTTCCTGTAAGGGATATAAAATTCTTTTAATCATGGGACTAAAAACCCTGATCATCCTCCATGGCATTCTCTCAAATTTAATGTTTAAATGTATCCTTTTATTTTTTAAAGATACCACCTCACAGGGTGTTGCCCCCCACCTTTTTTTTTTTTTTTTTTTTGGTCTGCTTTGCATCAGCCCTGTATGTAATGATGTGACATTCTAGATTAGATGCCTGTTTTATTTTGAGTGGGGATTAAGGCAGCAGGCTCATAAAAAGATGGTTTTACAGCCTTGCCAGAAATATTACAACTGGATGGACATACTGTGAAGTCCATGCTAAATAGAACTCTTTAAACACCATATAAGCTGTGCACACTGCAGATGTCAAGGGTTAGTGCTAGGTAAAGTGTGCTACAAAAGTATCCTATATTCTGTGCATAACTGTAGTGATGGTTGGTCTGGGAAAGAGAATTATGCTTGTCTACACCTTTGCTTTAGGCCTAGTTTTTCTATGAGAAATAGAAGGCAGCAAGCAGATTTCTTTCTTGCCTTTTTGAAGATGGGGGAGGGGCGGGGAAGAGTTACACTTTTAGAAAAAAGAGCCAAATCATAGTAAAGGGCATATGCTGTCTTTTAAGCTCATCTTAATTTCACCTTTCTGACTTTATTTCTTCAGAAAAACCAACATTAATATGCATTTGGCCTAATATGTACATTAATGGGCACCCCATCATGATCAGTGCACATTGCTCAATTTCTATTACTCATATCACTATAACATCTTTAGGATCACAGCACACCCGGCCTCTCTTGTCTTCCTTTTTTTATTTATTTTTTATTTTTTTATTTTATCATTTCACCTGAAAAAGCTCCAGGTGTCTGAGATGTAACTAAGGCACAAAGAGTTCACTGACTCAGGGGAGTGTCAGGCGGGAGCCCAAAAGCAACAAGTTTTTTATAGCCATACAGGGCTAGACCGTGGTAGGAGTGAAGGCCTCAGGCTGCAAGAGGGTGTGTGTCCAGCCTTGCTGGTACCCTTGTAGTGTTCTCTGTTTGCATGGAAGGTAGAGCCATGCTTCTGCTCTGCAGGGCTGGTGCATATGCTTCTGGCTGGAGGAGAGGAACAAGGGGTGCTCCTCCTTCTTACAGATGGGTTGCAAAGGTGGAGCATAAGGAGAGGAGGTAAGCCATGGGATCCTTACACTATTGGTGAATGAAATGTGTTCCCAGGAAATCACACTTCATTTTCTTCCTTTTGTCAGAGGAGTTAGCTTCTCTCATTTTTACTGTTCTTTGCCACTGCTGTAATTTTTTAAACTGTAACAATATTGTTGGGACTTTCCCTACCACAAATAGTTTTGCCTGGGTACGTACAAGAAATTACAATGTTGATGGGGCAGAGAGGAGTACAAGAGTGAGAGTGATACAGAAAGGTAATGGTTAGGGTCAGTACTGTCAAGGGTCTACCAGCTACACTCCTAGGACTGTTTGGCATCTTATCTGATGACTGTTTGAAATACATAGGAGGGCCCTTACATCCCTTGCACACTCTGAGCAGGCGCTTGCATCTGGATCCAAAATGGTTTAGGAAGGAGCAGAGGCTCCGTGGATCCTAGCTTTGATAAGATCAGAGTATTTGAGAGCATCCTTGGGAAACCTATACAGGCACCATGGAGCTGTAGATGCCTCAGGGTTGGGTGGCAATTGCAATGGAATTTTTGAGGTAGCAATTTTGAGCTTAGCTGCAATTCTGCCTAAATGTCTTATTGGAGCTGGTCCTGAATTCTGTAGTATGCTGTCAGTTTTAACATGTTTCTGAATTAGATTTAAATAACATATCAATAATTCACCTTTCCAGTTAGAGCTCTTTCTTAAAAACGGAGATTCCTAACCTTTCATACTGTTTGTAGTTTGCTCCTAAAGTAGAAAGATATATATGAAATTCCAATCATTTTGACATGTGTAAGGGGTTAAGTCATTCTTGAACAGTTTATCGCTCATCAATTGTAATTAAATATGTTTATATTAAATTATGTGCTGTAATTAATGTAAAATCTTTTAGCCTGTGCTGTTATTAGAACCAGATGCTGAAGTATCAACAATATTTCAACATGACTGTGCTGCCTTGCCAGCTGTCTAACTGTAATTACTTTAATCTCAGCTTGTTATCTAATTATCACCTTTGTAAAGGGAAAAGTACTCTCTAATGTGTACTGATTGTTTCAGATGATGATGAAGAGCGTGAAACAGCTGTCAGATATCTTAGCCTTGCTTATCTGGATTAGAAAACTTATTGGGAGGCCTACTTTGCTTCAAACCTTGACAGAAAATGGGACAGTGGGAAAAAGGGTTTTTTTTCACCTTGTTTACCCTAGAAATGTGATTCCAGTAATCAGTGGAGACAATAGAAATGGATGAAACAAAGTAAACAATTAATGTTCCCAGGAAAAAATAGCAAGACAATAAGATAGCACGAAAGAGTGAATGATTATGAATTTTGTAGTGAATTGTATATTTGTCTTTCTAAACTTGTGTTTTCATTGCAGTGCTGGAGAATTACTCTTAATTTAGTTACATGGGTTGTGCTGAAATGTGGAGCAAAATTTGTTATGTAGTTAATGAGTTTTATAGAACACATCTACAAAGATAACCTCTTCCTGGTGAATCTTGAGTGTTTTAAGCAATAATAATTACACTAAGAATTGTGTGACTTACAGTCCTCTTTGGAGACCCAAAGGTGGAGTAATTTTACAGAGTACTTTAATATTGTGTAGCTTTTAAGGACAAGACACAAACTCTGTGTTTAAATAAAATTCAGAAAAAAAAAAAAGAATGCTAAGGTAAAAATTTTAGTAGATTACTAGATTAGTAAAATTTCAGTAAAGGTGATTTTTGCCTAAAATTCTGATTTTTTTTTTTTTTTCTTCTGTTTGTTTGTCCCCCACCTCCAAGCAGTGCTGATAGTGACACTAGTACAAGACTTTTCCTGGAACAGTCTGGATTTTTTAATTGAAGTATTTTCTTTAGTTGGCAGTAATATAAAGGGGAAGAAATAATGCAATTTTATAGTCACGTTTTCATAGCAGTTGTAGATTTTAAAAATGGAGCTTTAGTAAGTCTTCTTGTGATTGAAGTATATCATTGTTAATGCTGGCATGGTTTGAATGTTGCTGAAATATGTGAAAGTAGATGTGTCTTCTCTTCTCCTGACACTCTCTATACCATAGCAATTTGTCACTCTATTAACTGTACTAAGAATAAAGATTTTTATTTTTTTTAAGGGGAGGGGAGAATTTTTTGTGTGCTTTTTCTCAGTTTGATATCAGGACAACTTGCTAGTTATAAAAAAAAAAAAAAGATAACTTTCTGCTATTGATTTAAAATGCTTTGTGTTTGTCTTCAGGGACAAGGGATGAGCTCCAATGAGGCAGTGAAACATCACTTGGGAACTGCTGAGTGCCTCCAGCTTTTATGAAGCCTCAATGATACAAGAAACTTTTCTGAACTTGCATAGAGGGGCTGTAGGATTAGCCAGGTTTCAAGATGTGCTTTATTGGCCAATAAACACAGTTTATTGTGTTTAAACTGTGTTTAAACAGCTGTTTTTCCCCTCTTCCACCTCAGCTTGTCCATATAGCTCTAGCCTGACTTGTACATAAAACATGGTTCATCCCAGCAGAAGGCTTCAGCGCTTGCCTTCCTAATTGAATAAAAATGGACTGTAGTGTGGGGCACTCTTACTTATCTATTATTTTCCTAACAAAATAACTGAACTTCAGGTCACCACAGCGTTGCACTGTCTTTTGATTTCTCTTAAAAGTAGAAGAAATTAAGTGCTGACAGGGTTGAAAGGATCCAGAACAGAAGCAGACTGAGGCAGCAGAGTTATGCTGAAAGGCTCTCTTGGCTGCTAGGACTTCAGGGCAGCTGTTCCTGTTCTGCATGCAAAATGATGAGCTCATGCAAATGAATAGATAAGCATATGACTATAGATACAATTTCAATTTTGTTTATTTTAGCATTAAATGCGCAAATTAGGTACGCTCCTTAACACTTAACTTTTTTGAAAATCAAATCCTTAGAGTAGAAATATGTCTATAGCACTTCATCTAAGGATGTCAGAGGGTGTTGTAAAGGAGAGTTAGTGATACTTTATCAGTGAAGGCTCATCCAAAGTACAGATAAATACTCAGTTGTGTTGACTTGATGGCAGATGGAGAAAGAGAGCAGAATCCAGTACTATCCGTCACCAGCTCTTTTAAATAAACTAATACAATAATAATGCCTTTGCTTTTGATTTGCCCTTCTAAGCTTTCATGATTTAATGTGAAGTAGATTTATTGTAGGAAATATTGTTAATCCTTAGATGTATTTTGGGCAATCACTTAATGTAAGATTATCTACAAGTGTTGCAAGGAGTTCATTTGTTTGTCTTTCCTTTGACCAAGAAGAATATTTAAGATAGCCATCTAATGAAGGCACTATAAAATACATATTACTTTAAAACTGCTTTTGATCGACACTGTCTTTTCTCTGAAAATGTATTTAAAATTAAGTTCATGGTATGCAAAAATAGAAAACAGCCCTTTGTCATCTTTAGTATAAACCATTTACTTCTTGTATGGGAACTCTATCCCAGCTAAAACCATAACAGCCCATTAAACTATAATGGCTTCTTCATTTTATCACACCAATGAACAATGAACTCAAGAGTCTCCTCAAGAGGCCCTGACAAGACTGCTACTTCTGCAAAAGGGCCATGACCACATTTCAGCTTAGTGACTTGCTAACAACAAATTCCCAAGAAGCAGCCTGATATAGCTGCAAGTGCAAGGCTTGGTGGAAAAAAAATACAAATGACCATTACTGAGTAATGATAAGGTGAGAGACCAAGTGAAATAAGGATTGAGGTGGGCTCTCTTTATGCTGGATTTATCCACCCTACCCCCTGCAAATCGGTTTAAAGTATGGATGGACTCAGAATTTTAATCCTCACTGCATTTTTTTCATGTTCTTCAAAGAAAAGACCTTTAGCAGCTATATTATGTAGCAGTTTATTGGGTTTTGATTTTTAAAAACAGTGATGTATCTCTCTTTAACAAGGTGCTAACTGCAGAATAATTTCTTGAAAAGAATTACCACTGTATGAAGTCTATTGTTTTAAGTGTTGAGGTATAAATACTATAGATTGTATATTTTCATCTATGTTCAAGTGTAAATGTTGAGGTTTGTTTTTCAGAGAATGACTGTACAGGCTTTCATTAAATTATGCTTTATTGTGCTGAAATAGGAAACAGGTTAATAGTTTTGTGTATATATATACACACATGTTAAATAAGGATATATACTCTATAATATTTGACACTGTGTATTGGTTACTTGTGTGTAAGTATAGAGCTGTAAGTGAAACTGTGACACTTTTGAAGCTAGTGGGAACACTGACTCTGCTGCATGTAGGACTTCATTGCGTCTGGAAAGGAAAGACTATGAGTGATGTCTTCAGTCCCTTGCTTGAACTGTTTATGTTAGTCTGGGATGAAGAAGCTTGAAAGCTCGTATAACTTATTTGCTGTCTTTGAACCAAATATTGTAACATTAAAAAATAAGTTATATGACAGAACAAAGTGTTTTCCTGAGTTTGTAAGGCCTTTTTAACTTCTGTTAGCTCTTAGGATTAAAGGCTAAGCTGTTGGAGATGTTTACTAACCACAGGGAAATAATTTCAAAGGTCTGTGGTTGAAGGCTTCTGGTATTTAAGGGTATCATCCTTTGTAAAGACAAGGATCAACAGAGGAATGTGCAACTGCAGGGATGATACTGAATGTTTGATGAAGAAGGTTTAGGTTACAGCAACCAGGTTCAGTCCACACTTAACTGAAGGAAAAAGGCTGTTGCTGCTTTCATAGAGTTGTATTGGTCTGAGTCAGGACAGTATTATAGATGTGGGAACGGAATATCTCAGCTTTCAGAGAACAGAGACAGACAGAAAGAAAGGTGCTGGTATGTAAGTGTCAGTGAAGGAATGGAGGGCCTTCTCTGTTAACCAACCAGGTAGTCTGGTCTGCTTGAGCGCTACAGGTTACAGCAAGAGGCAGAGAAGCCTAGTTTTTTGGTTCATAAATACAATATATCATTGATTCAGTTTTCCAGTGGTACAGAAGCTGATTTTTTCCAACTTTTGCATATGTTTCCAGAAAACTAGGGGGGAAGTTTTTCCTTTAAATAGTTGTGAAAGTGTAGATGTTGATCAAATGAATATTGTATATGTTCGATGTTGCCTTGTAAGGCACAGTATAAAATCAAGAATTTAGTTGCCTGCTTTGCATGGCAGATTAATAATAGTGCTGCATTTCCAACTAGTGAATGATGACCTGGATTATTTTTCTGTAATTCAAATAAAATATTGCAGTTTCCTTTAATAATGGGATTTTGGGTAGATGAAACTCATACAATGGCATTGTCTGTAGAACATATATCTGCACAAATGCTGAAGAGCCAGTGCAGCAGGGCTTGGAAGTAAGACTGTCAGCTTAATACATTGTGTGAAAATTGGGGCCGAAGGTCACCAATCTCCTGGTACACAAATCTCCCTCTGAGAATCTCATTTCATTCAGACTATCAGTTAGATTAGAAATACCCTAATTATCCCACTGAAATTAAATTACTTTATGTAAGGGTGATATAATGAACAACCATAAAGAAGCTATACAACCAATCATCCTATTAGTCACAGCAAGACTAGACTATACACTAAATGGCTCTGATTTGATTATTGTGGGCTGGTCTGTGCCACATAAACTGGGGGGGAAGGGAAGTACCTAAAGGAAGATTGGTTCTGATTTCTTTTTCTATTTTACTGGAAGGAAAAAAAAAAAACCCACATTTTAATTCACATTGCATGTCTTCTAGGAGTAAAAGGTGTATGGTTGTCTGTCAAAGCAGGCACAGTGTACTGGGCTTCATGAATTATGAAGAGGTGATGAGGATCTTTCTTAGGGCATAGTAAATTATGTGGATACAGAGAGCAGGAGGGGAGCTGTAGTAATGTAGGTAGATGGCTCCAGCACCTCAGCTAGCAACCTTTGTCACAGGGTCATTCTTTCCTACATACGCTTGCAGTCACGTGCAGTCTGTCATCACTGCTGGGGGAAGGTGAGGGTTTAGCGCTGATCCTGAGCTTGGAAGAGTAGAATGCTTCAATGGCTGGGGAAGGTCAACCGTTAAGAGTAAGCTGAAAAAAAATGTATCTTTAACTTTTAGTCCAGGACTGAAAAAACATTCTATTTTAACAGGTGTTGCAATGTCCTGGCAAACCCAGGCAGTGCATCGACCAGCCAACCACGGGTGTGTGTTTCTGCCAGAAAAGCCACTATTGGGATGAGTTGTGATTTTCACTAAAGGTGGAAATTTCCATAGAGATTAAAAGGTGCAGAGAGAGCAAACCAGCTGCTTGTTTCTGCTGGTTGACTTTCTCAGTCAGAATTTAAGAATTATTTACTGAGTAACCATTTCGAAGAACTGAGAGGTACTACTGTGTAAGGACAGACAACTATTTTGAAAGGACAGTAGATCTTCAGAGACCTGCTTAATATAGATTTGCCTATTTTAACTGTTATAATTCAGAGGTTCTATTTAACATGAAAGGATAATTAATAATTTCTCATTTAAGATCCTAAAGATCTTAATGAAATGGATACTGTGAGCTGCTAACATCCTAAAACTAGCTGGACGTAAAAAAAGGTGGGTAATTATAGCTGGAATTAATTCAGCTGTAAATGTCAGGTGACTCTCTTAAAACATGGACATGAAAGAAACATAGGTATAGGGAAGTATCCCAGGAAATGGAAGAAAAGCAGGAAAGTCTTACTACTTTGATCTTCTTGCAGTCTGTCTTTATTGGTTTTATTTTATGCTGTGCTACAGGGCAGTGTTGCTTTGTTAAAGTTCAGTCCTGCACAGATACAGACTGGGTGTTGAAAGTATTATGCATTTTTCTAAATTGGGCTTCAAGTTAAGTTTAATAAAATCTTTATAGTCCAGAATATGATGTTCTGTAAAGGAAGATACTAACTCCACGTTCTATTTTCTTCTGGTGTTAGTAGTCTTACGTCATAGGTCAATAATATAAAATTTGTTATGAGACAATGCTGGCCTGCATAGTATGTCCCTGAGTTTTCTGTCTTCTCTTCTGGAGTTCACAGTAAAAACTAATTCACGTACGCTGTGAGTTATTCAGGGTTTAACTTTTAACAGTCAGACAATAGAAACATGTTTTGGAAAAGCAGCAGACCATCTGAATACTCTAAATATCACTTTAAAATGTTTCTTTAAGAGAAAAAAAGCACTCTAGAATTTTTTTCAGTTGAATACTTGATTGCTAAATGCTGTATTTGAATGTGAACAGAATGGAACTATGAAATATATAATTTCTATTGATCAGAATGGTAAAGCATAATTTGTGATGAGAGATATATCTTGACTGGTAATAACAGTTCTAGTTTTTCAACTCAGTTTCCAATATATAGGTACCTACTCAAATAACTTTTTTTTTCTTTCAGATGATGCTTAAGAAATAAAACAATATATGTTGGTTATCATTCCAATTTGGGAGAGGTGGGAATGGAGGAAGAACATTTTCAATGAAAACAGTAAAATTAAAAAATTTGAGGTAAATCAGCATTGATGGCAGCAGACAGTAATTCAGAAGTCAACTTGTCTAGAATCTTTAAGGGAGTATTAAGCCTGCTGTAACTGACCATACGTTACTTCTATTTAAATCTGAGGATAGTTAGTAACAAGAGCACTTCACAACATTTTTTGATGAAACTTTGTTACATTGGAGTTTTCAGTTTAAGAAAATTGACTTAGCTGGAACTAATACGCAGTTTCCCCAATTGCTTTTAGCAGAAATTCATGCTGTTTTCATAGATTGCTACCTGAATACCTATTGAAAAATCTTCCATTTTTGCTATATTCACTTCCGCATATTCTCTAATTTTCATGTGTGATTAGGAGTGGGGGGATGAGAAATTAATACTGAGCCAGCTGGTGAATGGAAATGGCCTTAAATGCTAGCCCTCTTGAAAATAAAATAGCACTGACAACAAAGAGTGTAAATGGCTTTTTTGGGGGGTTTCTTTTTTGTTGTTGGTTTGGTTTGTTTTTTGGTTTTTTTTTGTTAATTCTGGAGTTAAACAGTCAGCAACCTGTTGTGTAAGGGCTTAGAGAGGTCCTATGGACTAAGCTTGATTTGGGAGTCAAACAGCTGCAGAGAACTGCCAGGTTTAAGGATACTCAGTAAATGTTATTATGATCATTGAAATTAATCTCCTGCTCTGGAGATAAGTTCAATACTGTGATTTATACCTCATGTAATTTTTTTAATGTCTGGATTTCCAAGAGCCGTTGTGTAGGCTACCATGGACCCTCAATACAGGCAAGTTTGTATGGTAAGTTGAGATAGTGTTTAGTGACAGGGATCAGAGTCCTTTTAAGATCTCACACTTTTTTAAAAAAATCCATTTCCCTATTTGTGTGAAATTTCCTGTAACAATATATTTCATGTAGGTGACCTATATGACCCTTTGGAGAAGGGGGTGGGGGGAAAGTGCCTGGAACAGTGTGTGCAGTACACGTGTGCACAATTTATCACAGTGTGGCAAAGCCAGATCAAGGCAACAGAGTACAGTAATTAAATGGATGATGGATAAGCAACAGCTGGTCTGATGGGATTTTTAGAAAACAGAAATATTTAGTGGTACAGCCTTAAAATCTTTCATGAGTGCGTATGTTTATGTAATAAGCTATTTTAGCATTAAAAAGTTATGTTGCGTAAGTATGTATAAGAATGCATTAGTCTAGCAAGTAATCATGTTGATCTCTCTGAGACTTTTCACAAAAGAAAGTTGTGCAGGGTTTGACCCGTCTCAAGGTAAAAGTTGTGAGCATCCATTATATCAGAAATTAAATATTGTAAATGGAAAACTCAAAGTTGAGTTTTAAAACTTCAGTTGGACATGCCTTATTCTTTTGCAGATTGGCACAGTTTAGGGATGCACATCTTTATGCAGGGCTGGAGCTCTTAGCTGTTACCTTAAGAGAAGGTAATGGATGGAATAGGTTCTATGAGGGTGCTTCTTTTAGTGTTTTCACAGTAATAGAAAGAAAATCCAGTAAGGAATGCAGTATAGGCAAACAGACCGGGATGTTGTGCAATGCTCTCAGTTCACACTGTAAAACTTAAGCTAGACCAAAATTAGTTGAAGTTAAAAAGTGCCTGAGATGGATGTGTGAAAAGTTCTACCTTTCAAACTGGCACATGGGTTATCAAATTTAAGCACAAATTTGAAGTTTTGATTTGTCTAATGTTGGTGTTTAGGATGGCTTGTGTTGCTGCTTTCAGATTTTCTATAGGATTAAATCACATCATCTCTCCTGTACAGATCATTATTGAAAAGAATAGGTTTATATAAATAAAATTGTATCAAGGTGTAATTGTTCCTGTGTGTCTGTGACAATGTGTCTTGCTTTCTGTGTAGTGGGAACATGAGTTCCTTTATACTTCAGCATCCAAGCAGATATTTCAATTTAATTTGTGTGCTAGAGGTTTTTGTGAAGCAAAATAATTACTCTATCTGCTTTTCTAGACTTAAGCTTTTTATGTGGTTTCTTGCTTTGTGTTCTGGCTGTGGTTTATTTCAGAATGGTACCTAAGTTTTAGGTTTCTGGTTTTTGGACAGAAAGTGTTTAACCTGCTTTTTTGAGTCACATTCGCTGCGTGAATTCTCCTCATCATAGAGCTTTTTTGGTAGCCAGGTAACATACTTAACTCTTATGGAGTTCAATGTGTGTTGAGGTAGAGGTGGTTAACGCAAGTAGCAGTTACCCCTGGTATGATTCAAGAAAGGCTTTTGCTTTTGGAGCTAAAGGGTGATGATTCTGGGGTTAGTTCTTCATATATTAATTTTCCCAAGGTCTACATTGCGGGAGTGGTAGAAAAGAAAAGGGAATTAATCCAGATCTGAAGACTCGAATTTACAGAATGTGAACATAAAATTCATACAGATGTTCTGATGTATAAATACAAGAGATTGTAAAAAAAAAAAAAAGATGAGAAACATCCCCCAAACATTTAAATGTGGAGATATAATATATAAATATATCTAATAAAAATAATATATCTGATACTAATAGGAGAAGAAAATTTGACAGTACTAAGTATTAAAAAAACCCAACCTGTCAATTTTTGCATCATCACAATTTACCTTCTATTCATTAGAGGCTATTCTAACACTTGCATATTTATTTTTGTCTTAATTTGTCATGTCATTTCCATGTCAAATAACTCAGTTTATCATTAGTGGGCAAATCTGGGATATTAAAATCACTGAAAGTAAGGAAATAGGATCATCTTGGATTTCAGTAAAAACATTTTTACAATTAGGGCAAGATATTTACTTCTAATGGCAGGAATTTTTTTCTACTCCCCTTCTCAAATCCTTCTGTGATTTATACTGAGCTTCAGGAGTAACCACCTCTTGTTTCTACTGCTGGGATCAGTTTGTGACAGAAGCAAATCAGGGAAAAGGACACTTTGTTGGCATAATATTAAAACTTTTAAAAAAATCAGAAGATGAGCAGGCAGATAAAGTATTAACACTGTTGGTAGTAAAACTCTACAATCAATTGCCACAAAAGTTGCTATCTGCAGGTTCAAAGAGGGAGTAGATAAATTCATGGGCAACAGGACTATAAACAGATACTGAAAGGATTAAGCAGGGATGTGCCCTAGAAATATATCAAGACGGCAGTTTTGGATGTTGGGTGATGCAAGGAAAACAAAACACAGAACATGACCAAGGTTGCCTGCTCTTATGAAATAGTATCTCATTTTCCCCTCTGTGGGAGACAGGATGCTTCCCAGGATGGACCATTTACCTGACCCAGCAGAACATTGTGTGTGTTCAGAAGAGAAGCTCTATAAAGTTAACCTTTTATTTAAGCCTTGTCTTTGCTCATTGATCACTGTCACTGTCTGAGTAAGCGCTTCATTCCTCTGTCTTTTTGCACTTCAGAGACAGGAGAGAGGATGAAGCAGCTTCCTCAGTTTATGCACATGTATTTGAACTTTCCCCTTTAAAAAGAGCAGGAGAACCTCCAGAGGACACGGAAACTGATCTTTGTTTTATCTGGGCTTTCAGAGTAAATCTAAAGGGATGAACATGCCCCAGCTTTGCAAAAAGAAGAGGAGTGGTAGCTACATGAAGTTTATTACGCCCCATCAAGTCTGCCAAGTTTAATCTGCCATTACAGAGAGAAAGCTAGCTGTGAAAAGGTTTGGATTGACTGACAACGTTTAACTAACCACTGAGAATGATTTTGTCTTTGTAGTACAATTCATGTCGTTCCACCATGTCCATGTGTGTAGTGTTTGCAAATGAATTTAATTATGAGTGATGAATACTAACTTTATGGATGTGCTTTCCTCTGTAATACTGTAACTGATTGCTTTTCATCTGGACTTGTCACCAGCAATCACAACTGTCCCAGGTTTGCACTTGGCTGCAGTTAGTTAAACTAGTGGGGCTTGGTGGTGGAAGTTGAATTTTTCTTATATTTTGTTTTGGGTATTTTTTTGTTGTTTCTATCCTGAGCAAAAGTTTTGGGTTTATTTTGTGATTACCCAAGAATATTCATTTCTGGTTGGCTAAACAGGAGGCAGTGCCCTTGTTTTCATTTGTGGTTTCTTAAAGTAGATATTGATCCAATTTCTAGTCTTTTGGGCACTGCTCAGTAGTGAAGGAAAAAGCAAAAGGCATAACTTTTTTTCTGGTGAAAACTCCTTTTGCTGATATGTGTGAAGGTGTTGCTCTGTGCATATGCTACAGGTATTCATCTGACATCTTCCTATGACATGAGAAATCAAGATCATGAAGTTTTCTGCTAGAAGTAAAAACTGATCTTCATTTCAGGAGAAACAAACTGGTTATTTTCCACTTCCTGCTCTATTAATATTTAGCTCAACAGCTTTTAGATTGTGAAATGCAGCATCAATGAGAAGAAAAATTGAAGACTCTGTTGCAAAGTAGATAGAAAATTAGGTGATAAAATAAATGTATAGAAATTACTGCTATTACTATATTACTACATTGTCATGTCTTGTTATATTCTTCATGTGTTCAAAAGAAAGTGACAACTACTTTTCCCTCTAGTCTTTACATGTTGGCATTTGCTAGCCTTTGATTTCATTCCTGATGCTAATTTTATACCGAAACTGAGGTGACCTTTATATGTACTACTTTTCCAGGTGTTGCCTACTAACTTTCACTCATACAATAACCATTATTTTAATTTCTAATGAAGTAAAGCACTAGGGACTAAGAGGAAACATATTTGTTGGAAGCTTCTAAAATACATAAAATGGACTTAAAAAAAACAACCCTGAATTGACTAGTAAGAGTGAAATGAGGAGGCAGCTGGATTGTGGACTTGGAGTCCAAGGCAACGGTCTGAGGTGGTGTAAATGGTCTGTTTACACCACTGTTGACACAGAAAAATTTCTACCATCTTTATGGTGTTTCACTGCAGCTGTAGTAGTGCATATAGGAAAGACTTTTTAATACATCTTGCAAATGTGAAGGAGTTTTATCTGGCAGGCAGGCTTGCTGCTCTGCACAGCCAGGTGAGTAAGGCACAATCGTTGTCATAATTCATGGATGTAGGAGGGTCTGAATGTGAATTCTTGCTGTCAGGAAAGGGATTCTTCCTAAAATTGCTAGCCAAAAATAATAATTAAAAACTGTAGAAGAAATTTAGCTTGAGGGCAAGTGGGACAAGTTGACATACACTGACACACAGGGACAAGTTTTCACTGTGGTATGGGTTCACATGGCCATTTTTGAGTCCAGCAGTGTGCTCTATCTAGCATGCAACGTGTTGATAATGTTTGTAGTTTTAACTGAGGGAGGAAATGTAGGAGTTGTATTAATAACCAAACACTGAAGCCTCCTCCCTTTGATCATAACGATTTTACCGAAATGTTTGCATTAAGTACATTTGTTACATTGATGATGTTGTCATTGTTAAAAGACCCTAGCCGCCTGCTTTTTTGTGAACAGAACTGCGCATTTTAGCTGTTGAAAGATGGTGCAGGTCAAAGGGAGAACCACAGAGACTGCCAGCCCAATTATAAATGTAGGCATCTGCACAGAGCTTGCGAGGCCTCGGTCCACAGGTCAAAGTGCCAAACTACTCTTTATGTCCCACTCTCACAGATTTGCTTTGGCATATGTTTAGTTCCTTTTAAGTGTAGAGTTGCTGTAAGTCCATGTCAGATAGTTACATGAGGCATCATAAGGGTTTGAGTCTAATTGGTGTTTGTGTTTTTGAATTAAAAGCCAAGGCATGACACTTTTTTCATACAGCTACCAAATGTAGTATGAAATACTCAATGATAGTAGATGAGCCCTAAAAAAAAAAAAAACCCAAACGAAAAAGCCAAACAAAACAAAAAAAACCAGACATTTTTGTTTCAGGTCTTGTCCATTCATCAATCCTTGTCCATCTTTCTGTTCCCTTCCTGAATCAGCATTGTCCCCTCCCTGCCCACCTGGCACCAGATGTGCTGTCAGGCACTACTGTGTGTCCCAAGTCCTCCGAGTGGCAGAATGCAAAATCTCAGGTGACATTCACCTGGAAGCGCTTAGCCCTCAACAGCTGCAGCCCCTTGATTACCTTGCCCGCCTCTGCGGCTCCGTGCCGCTACCATATCAATTGCTTGTCAATTCGGCTTAGCTATGACTTTGACTGACTGGAATGAGGGAAGTGGGAGTGGGGTGTAGGCGAATGGTTAAAATTAATTGCTACATAAGAAAAAATTGAAAGATAATTATTCCTGCTTTCCTGTCAGTGCTCGAGGGTAGATGACCTCATTAACTTGCAGCTTGTACACAATTCAATTACTAGGAGATGGAAAATACATTTTTAATTACCTTGGTGGCTTGTGCTCCATTCATCTCCATTTGCATGGCTTTTTTACTGTTGTGTTCTGAAGAAGTAGCATGGTCTTCCTAAGGCTGCCATAAGAGCTTGCTTCTTGCTACAATTATTCTTGTTTGAGGTAGGGTATTAAATGTGTGAGATTAGCCCTTTGGTGCCAAGTGAATTGGGAGGTCCTGTGGTGGCACTGCTGTGTTTTTAGTTATCTTGGCATGCCAGGATTTTGAAACTTCGTGTCAAATAATTATGTAGGGTAACTTTGTTCCTTTGTGCATTTTGTTGCTACATATTTTAAGAAAGCATTAAATTGGTGCATAATAAGCTGATCACCTGGTTAGACAAATATCATATCAATGTATGTCGTGGGAAAGGAATCTTTTGTAATTTCTAAAAGCCTATCATGGCATTTCCCAAACTGATGATGACTTAATTGTTTTAAATACATAGCCAGACAATGCTTTTAATGCATGAGTTTTTAAAACTGTCAGTGGTGTGTTGAAGTGTACAATACACGTGGAAAGAATATTTGTTCATCACCAATCATTTAATTTAAAACTATTGCAGTATTGAAAGGCTTGGAGCTAAGAAGTGAGGAACCTTGTGACTTGGTGCACAGATTTTTTTCAGGAAAGACTTGTCAAAGATTATACAGTGTTGCAGCTTAAGACTGTGTGGTTGTTTGAGTTGCATCCAGCAACTACCACAAAAAGATTCAAGAACCAATCTTGAGTGTTTCAACTCCTGCCAGTCATAGCATGACAGAGACTGTAATCCCTGCTCTGATGGTGCATGCTGTGTTGATGGGGAAAGAAGGTACAGGCCACAGAGGCTAGTTGGTTGTTAGTCATGAGAAAGTGCTGAGACAAGTTGTGATGTACAGAGATATTTAGTAGTGGGAACTGAATATGTTGTATATGATCTATATCTGGTCACTACTTGGCTCTCTGGAGGAAAAAAAAGAACAAACAAACAACCCAAACCATAAACCGTAGCATAATACAGACATACTTGAACCATTCATACAAATTTCATTGTTAATGTATTAGCCCTATTTAATTCTTGTCTAAAGAGCATTAAATCAAGATAAGGCGCTTTAAAGGCTCTCTGTCAGAGAGGCTTTAATGGTATTCTAGGAACTTGCACTGAGAACTAAACTATTCGTCCATGATGTGCTCTCAGTTGTGACCTGCAAGCAAGCATTATGCGGGAGATCTCTGAGGAAGTGGTGGTGGCAATTTAGACAGTTGTCCTTCCTCTTGCCGGTTAGTACCTCGGTGTGAATCAAGGGACAGTGAGATACGAGCTCCTTCTTACTAAAGAGTAACATTCAGGATGTTTATTCTGCAAAACTGCTGTTTAAAAAGAAACAACTGTGGTTGGACTAATACATACCTTCTTAGGCTAGCAAATTTATTGTGACATTTTTCTTCAAGGGTATCTGCTAAAGGAACATACACTGGAAAGTTCCTCCTCTGAGCAGCCTTTCAGGAGTGAGCAATTGCGTGAGTCATTTTATTAAAATGAAATAATGTAAATATTTTAAATGATCTGTGTTGGTTATTTTATAGTTGATGTTTGCTGTATTTCATAGCACAGGGAGACATCTAAATAACCAGCTTTGGTAAGACTGCCTTTTTGGTTTTGTACTAGCTTAGTACAGAGACATACAAAACGCAATATTGAGGAATCAGTTGTTTGAAGACCTGAAGAGAAATTATGTTTGGATTTTACTTATACCTTATGAAACATAGCTGCAATTTGTCATGGATGTTTTTCGGTATGAGGGTTTTGTTTGTAATTTTTAATGATTTGGGGTTAGGTTCGATGGACCTAGTGCTTGCAAAATGTCCAGTGCAGCCAAAATTCATGGCATTTGTGTGGAGATGCAACGTCTGTTACCAGGTGTGCTATGTTTACGTTGACATGTAGCAATATTTCCATTGCTTTTCCAGAGATAAACAATAATGTAGTCCTGAACTTTCTTGGTTTGCTAACAACAGTCAAGCCAAAAGATGTAACACAAAGTATATAAACATTTTAAGAATACAGACTGTACAGGGAAGTGAATGTGACATGAATATAACAGTTGGAGGAAATCAACACAAGCTTAGTTTTCTTGGAATATACCCTGACCCCCTCTCCTCTGCCTCCATCTATTATTTTTATTATTACATCAGTATCTGTTGGTCAAAAAAATTTAGGTCATCTGAAATATTTATAAGGCTTCTGTGGCTCTCTGGCCTGTCAAGTCCTTGAAATGTATGTGACCACAGCAGAATTTTTTTATAGTGCTCCCATTAAGGGAAAATGAATATTAATGGTAAGATGATAATTGGAAACTGACTTAAATGTGACATTTGGGCCAACATCTGTGATTCTGTAGTGTTAGTATATTTTCAGGCGACACATAGGCAAAACCTTTCAGGATCTAAGGAAAGAGGCTGATTCAACTTGAATTTCTTTGTGGATTTTTTTGTGTGTGTTAAGCATCCATTGCCCTCACCATTGAGCAGAAGAACTTTTTGCAACCCTATTTCTGTCCTCTACCACCTACAAACAAATAACATTTGTACTATTTGCAAAAGATGGATCTTATCATGACCTCTAGGTCTGGATTTTTCTTTATACTGTTTGAGAGACTGTTTCTCCTGACATAGTGAAATTTTTGTTAAAGTGTGTTTGACATGGATGAGTACTGTTTAAGACTTCTGCTGTCATGTACATGGGTATACATCCCAATTCACCAGTACTTTTTTCTGTGAGCTTGTGTGTCCTTGTGGTACAGTGTTGTTCTGTGTTACGTCGTGCAGTGTTGGGCTGAAAATGGTTGTGAAGAAAGTGAGATTTTGTTCTCAGTTTACAGAATTACTTTGAAAAGAAAAGCAACCTAACAAACAAACCCCATGTTTATGAAGTAGACTTCTTCGGCCGAATTCAGTAATAGCAGTGTAGTAGTGAGTGGGTGCATCTCGAGGTTTAGAATCTGTAGCTGGAAAGGATGTTCTGTCAATACTTCATCCACCTGTAAATACACAGGTTGTATTTGGAGATTAATGATCCAGACATGAATTCCCAGCTAAATGCAGAATGTACCAGAAGTCCCAGCATGGGCCTGGAAATCTGTTTCCAACCCTGACGTATGCGGCTGTGTTGGCACAAAAACCCTGGCATCTATTTAAAGGTGCTCACTTTTTGCTATTGAAAACTCAGGCAAGGAAATAGAGTGCATTCCTCATTTTAGCAACAAAAGGAAAGTTGCATGTGTAAAATGAAGTTATGAGTGAGACAGTACCCCAGGACTGTTGCAAAACATATTCTGTAGAAGGATGAAGGGATTTTATGTTCCATGATCTGTTTCTCTGATCACAAGGTAGTTGTAACTTGTAGTTAACTTGTAGGAAACAAACAGTAACTTTCTTTCTTGCAAAAATTTGTGTTGATCTAGCTTGTTGGGCCATTTCCAGAAGAGATTTGCTCATGCTGATTGTTTAGAGACTTTCTTTTAATCCTCTTCTGCCCTCCTATTGAAGAACTATTTGACGTATATTTCCCCCCCTCCCCCCACAACTGTAATTGATAATATAGCATTTATTCCCAAAGTAGTATAGGATTCAGTTATGATATCAAATACACAATATTAACCAATTATTGAATTTAATTAGAGTAAGGAGATTGCAATCTCAAAAAATATGCAGTTTAAGGTTTTCAAAATCTTCAGTAAGTCAACGATGATATAAATTATAATATGTCTTGTTTAAACTGCAAAGCCCAGTTATCTCTTACAACTGCAGAAAAATGGTTCATTAGAAGGATTTTAAAAAGATACATATAAAGTAAAGGAATGATCTCATTATAAAATGTTTCACACATAATCTAACTAATTAACATAATAAATTGCAGGGAACCATATTGGAATATCATATAATTAAATAAATTCTATACAGGCCACATAAGTTAATGTTTTCTTTTTGGAAAATTGTATGCCTTGGCAAATAAAATATTCAGAAGATTAACTATAAAGAAAAAAATGGCTTTGTGTAATTATTCTCTCTTGTAATTTGAATTAGACATAATTACATTTCCTAAATATGAAAAGAAAATAAGTGTGATCTATAGAGAACAGACAACACCGCTGAGACAAGTCTGTCTTTGTTTCCTGACCCATTAAGTGACAATTACGATACTTGTGTTAAACATCTTAGAAGTGGCATGAACTTGCCATAACTCTTCACTTATTCTGCTTGAAAAGATCAGAATAGGAAAAGCTTTTGCTCTTCTGTTTTTAAATGGAGTTCAGACTATCACTTGTGCAATACAAAAAGTTCATAGAAAAATGTCATTGCATCAAGTACTATTTTCATCACATACATAAAGTAAAGGAGCTCTCTTTTTGCAACTCCAAAGCCACAGAGCCTTCTAGAACATGCTACTGTAAAGGTCTATAAAATGTATATATGCTTATGTCCTGTCATACGCCGCTGGTAAGTGCCTGTGTGGTTTCAGTGGAAAACACACACAGGGTTTGCAGACATCAAGTGTTCGTGCACTTCAAGTTGAATCACCAATGCAAGTTGTAAATGTACTACTTGGTTTCTGCAGGGTTTTTTCCCCCCTCTCCATTTATTTATTTATTTTTAAGTTAAACAATTGCTGGACAACATGTAATCTGAAATAAATTCAGTGATTTTTCTAAATGTGTTTTTCACCAGCTAGCAAAAATTGCTTCAGAACTTTATATAAACATGCAGAGAGTTATATTACCTAAGTTCACACATATTTCATGTATCACTGCATATCCAATTAAGAGTATTGTATGAGCTTGAGGATCTACACAGAGAGTTTACAAACTTTGCCTACTCGCTGTGTTGCTCATTCTGTGTTAGACTAAATCATTTTATGCTATTGAAAGTATACCTGCTCACTTATTCTTAGATACGTACCATATATTTTGGCCTTTGCATAGAATTTATCTGTGAATCACCTACTTATGATTTATTGTGTTGTGATAAAAGCAAATTATGGAGGTAAATTATAATTATGTGGCTTAACTAAATAGTTGCTGAGGTAAAATCATCGTTATTTATCATTTGCTTTTTGATAAGAAGCAGTCTTATGTAAGCGAGGTAAACAGATGGATTTTTTTTTTTGGCTGAAATTCTTCAGTGAGACATGGTGGTTCATACACTCCCTCAGCTTTCTCTGCCAGGAGACTTGGAGGCCTCATGAGAGATGCTTCCTTGTACACATGTGTTGCTCTATCATAATGGAAATGTCTTTTTTTGCTTCTATGTATGTGATAAAAAGTATCTTTTGTTTATTTGCTATAAATGTTCATGTTGCTTTCCAGCCAGCTATCTTGAAAGCACTTTTCATTTTTTAATGTAAATTTTTAGTTCAGTAATAGTCTATCTACAAGTCCTTCTGTTACATCTTATGTGTTAGACTCATGTTATGCTGTTGCACTCTGTTTTCTCCTTCGGTCTTTTGACTCATGGATTCTGAGAAAGGCCAGCGGAAAATGCTGTTGCTGTATGTGTGCTATCTCCTGTCATTTATAGAATTTTGCTGAGAAATCATCCTATTTTTGCTAATTTCTTTCCACAAAAAAACTATTTCCATCCATAAAATGTTGTGGGATCCTTTCATTTGCAGCAGCCAAGGCTAAAGTTAAAAAAAAATAAAATTAATGTAATAGCAGTGTTTTTATTTCTTGCTTTCCTGGAAGGCAGTGTGTACTGGTACTCCTCTTGGTCGTACTTTTTATTTACAGTGTTCCTACGGTAGGAAGCTGTTATTTAGATTCCCAGAACATAAGCCACAGAAAGTAGTTTTCAGACTTTTCAGACTTTTTAGTATCTAGTGTGATAGGTAATGCTAAGCAGTTTATTTACTGGATGCTGTGGCCCTTGTTTTCATGAAATTTGAATGCTGTTGTGTTTCTGAATTGCCCATTGCAAAGACACACAGGCAAATTCTGAGGTTTTCCAGTTATACCTTTTTGAAAGTAGAGACTTCTGCCACCTATACAATGTATGTGCCCGCTTTTTTCAAGTATTTAAAAATAAACATACAAATCGGTCTGAAGCCAACATTTTGCTTCTTCCCATGGCAATGCGCCTTCCTGAACTGTTTGTGAGCCTTACCTGGAGTTCAGCCCTTAACAGGGCGGTGTCACCTGGCTGGCTCGTGTTTTGGTTTTGACAGTATCTTAGCACTCCCTATTCGCAACACCCATCCTGACACATTTACAGCCAATTTAGATTATTTCATTAGTAGATCCTTAGAAGGTGCTTTGATCAAAAGGGTTTTCAAATACTGCCTAAATGATAACCATGTGTGCTTAGTTTGGCAGTTTTGACAGTTTCTACATGTAGGACAGGAGGCTTTCATTCATCTTTACAGATGTGTACTTGTTTAGTCTCACTCTGCACTGGGAGAAGAGCTGATGTGTTTTTAACTGCTCTGCTTGATACTGATGTAAAGAAGACTCAGTCAGAACCAGATTTTCAGCTCCTCCTCTCTGCTGCTTCGCCTTGCTCAGTTGACAGAACGCATCCAGATCTCTATCTTGTAGACTCAGACAGATCCAGTGAAATGGACTGTGATGCACAATTTCCAGGCCCATCCATAACACCTGTCTTTTAAGCTGGTTTTAAGTATGATCATCCTTTGGCCTTTGCCGTTCCTTTTCAATGTATGCCTATATTCAAACAAAATTTCTTTTAATAACTACAATGTCTGCTTCTCTTGGAACTCTGTCAGCCTTCGTCCTAATTTGTAGTGCAAAATCACTGAAAACAATCACCTTCTTTCTTAGATATCTCTGTTTATGGGTTTTTTACTGAATTTGAATAGGTTTTCTGGCAGACCATGCCCTCAGTATCTGTGAAATGGCAAGATTCTTTTTGTGCTGAATCCAGCTAACAGAAATATTTTTGCTTCTCTGTAGTCTCCTAATTCTCCTTTTCTATTTGCTTCTTGCTGGTTAAACAGATTAAGTAGTGAGAAGTCTTCTGAAAGTTTGTTAACCTCCTTGCTTCTCTAGCTTTGGCTAGCCAGCCAAAGTTCTGCAGATTCCTCTTAGTTCTCTGTAACATCACAATCCTAATTCTGTATCTTGCTTTCCCACACTTCAGACTAATTTTAACACCGTCTCTTTAAATGTATTTTTACTTCTGTGGAGTTATTTTTTTAAGTTTCCTAACTTTTCCCATTATGAGGTATTTCTGACCTGTATCTCTGCAATAAATAAATCTTACTATGAATTACTATTACATGATATGTTCTGCAAGGAGGACAATCTTAACTATGATCACTGCTGAACTGTGCTGATTCTCTTGCAGTCCTTCCAGTGTTTGAGTAAGGACTGAGTCCAAGGGAGCTACCAACTCTCCACTTTTATGTGCTTCACCATAGTTTTTTGCAAAAATTAGCTGATGATAAAAACAAACATTAGTTTCCTAACCTGTGCTCTCATGAGACATTCAACCAGTTTTCTTCAGCACCTTCTGCTCCACTACCCACAGTATTTTGCTTTAATGCTATTTTGTGATCTACAGACTCGAGGCACCTTTCAAATTCTTTGGTCTTTAAAATTTTCTCCATATAAAACTACCATAATTATCAGAAGTAGAATGGAAATGACATGCAGGTATGAATGGGATTATGCTATTTTTCTCATTAGTCTTTGTTCCAGAAGTGATCATTTAAATATAGATTCACAACTGTTGTTAGCCATCCTAGTAATTTCGTTCTGTTAGATGTTTAAATCAGACCTGTACAAAGATACCTAGGCACTTGAAACTGCGTGTCCAGATGCTAAACTGTGGAAGCAGGACTGTAAGTCTTGTTAAGGTAAGTTGAAAATTCTGATGAAACTAATTGTATGCTGATTTTTATTAGGGTTTTTTTGCTCTCCTTTGCCAAATCCTCCTGCAATACCAAGTAAGTAGATATCTGCGTTCTTGTTCTGGCACTCGGGATTCTAATTTTAACAGATTTTGCGTAAGTATTTGGAGATTTCTGGATCATCGTAGTCATGAATTTAAGTCATCTTTGTGGATTATGGAAGAGGACAGCATTTTATTATGTTACTTTTAGGGGTGTGTTCCCATTTTGTAGAGGTCAGTCCTCTTGGCTTTTCCTGAACTCCAGGCTCACAGCAAGCTGGGGTCCCAAGTGCTGCTGTTTGTGCCATGGTTAGGTGCCACAGTGCCACGGTTAGGTGTTGTTGATTCACAACACCCTGGTGCTCTGTGAGGTGTGGCTTCTGGCCTCTGAACATCAGGTGGCACTCTACTGGAATGCTTGATTTAAATAATAGAATAAAGGAAGGTGGGAAGGGATCTCTTGAAGTCACCTACTCCAACCTCTTGCTGAAGGCTGAGACAACTCAAAAGTTATATCAGGTTGCATGCGGCTTTGTGCGGTTGAGTTTTGAAAAAATGACGTGGATAAAGACTGCACAGTTTTTCTGGGCACCTGTTTCATCCAGGTTATCTCATGAAAGACCACCAGTTCCTGCTCCAGACTCTCCCTGACTGTGGATGTTGCTGGTACCCATAGTCACTGCAGCTATAAGCTTCTCTCACACTGCAGGCTGGACCTCTGTGGGACCTGAGGTCTGGTAGCTCAAACATAGTAGATGGACAAAACATGGTAGATTTCTAACCAGCTGCATGCACATGCACCTGCATTTATGATGAGAGAATTCCCTCTCTCTCACTTTACCGCAGTAAAACAATTAATAGGTTAAACCTCAAAAGCCAGGGGGATCATTTGCCAGTCACAAGACCTTTATTAGTTTGACAGTTAACCCATCTTTGTGAAGACATTATTCAGATAAGAGGGAGAAACAGTCTTTTTTTACCCTAAGTGGTTGATCCGAACCCCATATGACCACATCTTTTTTTTATTTACCTGCTGAACATGAACGAAGCCTACTGATAGTTTAGTGATGCAAGAAATTAGATATTTGCTACTCCACCTTTCTGCTCTGCTGTTGACTTTCAGGCTTTGGTGGCCTCATATGACCCATGTCCATGTGTTACCACATGGCTGGTAACGCTCCCAGTGCTCCTCCGTACTGGAAATGACGATTTGCCTTGTGGGATGTGTGGGATACCATGGAGGGGGAATGCTCACGTGTGAGGTCCTGATCCAGAAACTGCTGAAGTCTCTGAGGATATTTCTCCTTTTATTTCAGTATTACTTAAGCCCGGTCCTCCAGGCAGTGATGTTTTGCTTAGCTTGCCAGTTGTATATTTTTTTTAAAAAGCCTGTTTTATTCACCTTTGCTTTGTCTGTTTGGCGCCGCTCCTAATCCTCTTATTTCTGAAAAGTAGTTGGCGTGTGCAGTATTTTGAGGCATAAGAAGAAGCTCTGAGCTGTTTGTTCTCTTACTAAAACAAATGACACAATGGAAAAATAACATTGAGACATGAAAGGGAAGGAGGGTAGGAGGAGAGGAAGGTGTCAGTAGGTGAGGGCAAAGGGAAGAGCTCTTGGGGAAGCTGATCTGGTGGCAGGGGAGGCCGTGCTGCGAGATGTGAAATGCGAGAGGGCCTGACGCTCGCCTGCTACCTTGCTCCAGCCGTACCCTTCTGCAGTGGGGACTTGCTCTGCTCCTGTTTTTCTCTGTCACTGGCCTCTTGGCTCAGGATGTTTTCCCTCTTCTCTATATTTCAAAGCTTTGTGGTAAATAATCAATTCAAACCAGCACCGAGTCTCTCTTTCTGTAATTCTGAAAACCCATTAAATTATATTGTTGGGGGAAAACAATAGTTGTGCTAATCATGCTCTGTGCATGTGCATCTTAATTTCCCCAGAGACCTGAATATGAATTTTTACTAACATGTTAATTTTGTGTGTTAATCAGTAGCTGTAGGCCGAATGAATGGATTGACTATGTAAAACTGTTTGATATTGAAACAACTCCTTTTGACCCCCTCAAATTGGCTTCATTCCCCTAAAGACGGTTAAAGTTAATTAAGCACTCAATAGGTTTATGGTGTTTAAATTAAAATATATCATTCCTCATTGTGTAGTCATCAGGCGCGCCGGCGCCCCCCCACCCCCTCCACCCCCCGCCGGCCGCCCGCCCGCCTGGCTGACGGGCGTACCACAGGGAGCGCGCCCCTCCGCGCCCCTCCGCGCCCCTCCGCGCCGCCAGGGGGCGCCCTGGTGCCGCGCTCGCCGCGACGCCGCGGCGGCGAGGGGGGTGGGAGCGGGATGAGGGTGGTCAGGGCGGCCACCTGCCCTACCCACCCCGCCGCGGCGCCGGCCCTCCCCGCCCGCTCCCCCAAAAGGCCGAACAGCCCCACCTTCCCACGCCCCCCCCCTCCCCCCGCCTTTCGCATTCAACTCCCCTTTTTCAATTAAACTTCTGTGATGAAATGCCAGAGCCCTGGGATATATGTTTACTGAGAAATAACTGAAATTATGCATGAAAAAAATATAAAATAACACTTAACTCTTCCTTTTAAAAAGACGCATTGAAAGCTGTAACAATTGATGTGCTAGCTTTCCCCTCTGGGCCCTTTTAAAGGGCTGGTGGTGGCTGGGGGTAGCGATTGCCGCCTTTCAGAAGCCATGACAGTCACGTTAAGATCTCCGAAAAGAATTGTATAATAGGTAGAGTGCAAAAAAATGAGATAATGGTAATTCTCAAAGGAATACATGCTTTAAATTAAAAAGCCACAGTGCTGCTGATGTGAGCATTATATTAATGCTTGTATGACACAATCCTCAAAGCTCTTTCTTCTTCCTTAAGCTGTTTACTTCACCCTTGAAAGTGAGGGCTATGCGGCGCCCTGGCAAGTACAGTGCACATCAATTCCCTGTTTACTCGGAAAACAACAAAAACAAAACTCCAGAGTGCCTTTAGCAGGTTTAATTAGTAGCTGGGTGCTTGCAGCTAGATAGAGCTATTCTTTCTCCTTAAAAAAAAAAAAAAAAAAAAAACCACAAAAAAACCCCAAAACCAAACAAAAACCCCCCCAACCAACAAAAAAATATGCATCCTCAACACTTCAAGTATAGTGACCTGCGCTTCCATTTAAGAGTTTAGAGGTAGGGGCAGTATGTGGATTATAACTGAAGTTAAAATTGCAGATACTTAACATCCTTCGAAAAAGCTAAACTTTTGTAGTACACTTTTCATGAATAATCTGCCCTTTCTCTGCGGGACAAAGCAGGTGTTGGAATTCGGGAAGACTTTGGTTGTGTCTGTGGTGGCTGAAGCCCTGGGCACCCATATCAGTGGGCTGCACGTGTGGCAGGTCAGCACAGGAAAGTCGAGTGACCCCCACTCCTGTGCGCTGCAGAGGTGCTGCAGCCCCCTTTCAGGTGGGGTGAGGTGAGGCGAGGCCACTCAGCCCTTCCTGCTGTGTTCGCCACTGGTGGGAGCTCATCTTTTATAATACTTCGGTAAAGCTCAGGCTGCAAACCTTCTCTGTGCCTGGTTCAGCTGTTAGTGCTTTGTGTTTAAACAACAGAGATTATGTATTGCCCTAACTGCCCTGTTATTATTACAGGGAGGCTTGTCAAAAGCCACCCAGTTTGTCAGATGCCCCTTGCAAGCATAAAGTATAAAAATTATTGTCTTCATACTGGCCCTCCTTACCTAGAAAAGGGTTCTGCATTCTTCAAAAAATAGAAATGCTATATGAAGCAAAGGAGTGGATGGGAGGAGGCTAGAAAAAATACCAGATTAAATTCCCAAAGTGGTCCATACTACTTTGTCCATCATAAGTCCATCATAAAAGAAACAGATCACCCTGAAGGGGGAAAGCCTTGTTACTTGTGTGGGTCAAGTAAAATACTTGCTTCCAAAATACATCTTGGCTGTGTAAAAACCCACATATATCTGCATTTTATAAATGTTAAAATGGGCATAAAATCCTATAATATGCCTTTGTAATAATTCAGATTAGTTTATCAGTCTATTTGAGTCTCATGTTCTCCCATTTACCTTTCCAAAACAGAGTTAATATTGTACCTTTTGTGCATGTTGGTGTATGAGAGTGAAATTTCCTAATCTTGAATGGATTGCATGTACATAATTTAATTTTATGAGTACAGTGAGTTACTCTTGTTTGAGCTACAGATTAAATAGGTATTTTCCTTAATTCTCTCCTTTTCTGTGCAGAACTGTGGAGGAGAACATTGTACTTGAAAGAACGTCGAAATTTGCCCTTGCGAGGCCACAGCTGACAAGTACTGTCTCTGCTGCAGCATATTTCTACTTTTCTGCAGTAAACTGTTTCCTAGTGTTTTAAAAATGTATTTCATGTTTCCTCATCTATGCAAGCGAGGTCTGTTGAATTTACTGCTGGGCAGATGAGCCAGAGGCAGGGCTACGGCAATTGCACCTTCCACAGTGAAAGCTGAGAGGTGACTTCTTGCCTTCTGTACCCTTTTATAGAGCAGTCCTCTCCAGTAAATGCAGCTAACATTTACGTTGGCTGGTGACAGGAGAGGAGGTCTAGCTGTGCTATGAAATGCTACTTCCTGTTGAAACTCGTAGTTCACATTTATAGCTGTCACCACAAAAGGCAAATGACATTTTTACACAGTAAGCTTTCACAGTAGTGCTCAGAGGGCTGATAAACATGCTTAACGATTCTGCAGGAGGTTAGATGGACTATGCAGGAAAGATCGAGTGTAGTGGACCAACAAAGTGTGTTTATTTCTTAAACGTCTTCAGACGTGATTGTATCTACAGTGAGGATTTTATCCAACAGAGTAGCAGTGCAAATGATGCAAGTACCTAATAAGTAGGGGTAAATATTAATGCAAAATGTGATTTCCTCTTTTCCCCCTACACGTGCTGCTTGAAATCAGGACTACAGCACTGCTACAGATGACAGTACACAGATACTTTACTTCTGTGCTCAAGGAGTTGGTGTTCTGCAGCTCTGCCCACCATAACCTAGCTGTGAGGTCAAAATTTTGCAGCTTTTCTTCTTTTTGTTTGTGCATCTCTTTGACAGCACCAGCCCAGTTACAAAAATAAACTTGTCCTGTGAGCCTGTATTCAGGATCATGTTTTGTATAGCGTAAGAGTTCATCCAGATAGGAAATCTACTTTGCAGCAACACAATCTACTTACCAAATTAAATAAGTGAAATCAGGGGGATTTCAGTAATCTCTTGAGAGCAGCTTTGTAATGTAAATGAGTGTGATTGCCACTGATTGTTGTCTACCAGAAGAGCTTGTGGATTTTGGAGATGGCACCTAAATAATACTTGGAAGGCTACGGGGCTGCAAAGCTGTGCCTTTGCTGTTTTTCCCATGCTGGAAGACAGCTCTCACTGGGATGTCTGCATGTGCACGGAGAGATGAGTGGCTGCACGGGTGCTTTTGGCTGGCAGAAGTCAACATGGCTTAGCATGGACATGAGTTGTTGCCTGTTGTTTCCTGCCTGCAGTTAGTTAAGGTGCAAGAAGTTAATACTTAACAGGCGGTTAGGTGTTTTCAGAGAGAAACAATTGACTTCACGGCCTGATGAGCACTCTAGCCAGAGGGAATAGGAGAAAGGCTTTTTTTTCATATTAAATTCTAATTTTGAATCACAGTATTTAAAAGGAAATGGATTATTAAGTATATATTTTATTATTTTATTTTTTTCCTCCTTCTTTAAGTCTTTGTGTCTAATTTGATAAATGGGAAATTCAGCAATGAAGAATTGGAGTACTGCATGCAGATTTATCCAAGGCATAATGTAGAAACCTGATTTGCAGAGCTTGGTCTAGAGCAGTTGACTTGGTTTTGCTCAGCAAACCTTCCTCTTTCTGGTGTATGTCCTTTCTAAAGGCATGTATATATGTTTTATTAAGTGTGTATGATATGATAGCGGGACCTTGTCTGCTTCAGAAATCAAACATGTAAAATTGTAATAGCTGTATATATTCTTTTAATCATGGGTTAGTTTATATGGAGGAAAAAATAAATCTTTACTCCTAGCACACCATGTAATGTGTTTTGGGAGGGGTGCCAAACATGCTTTCATTTCTATTCAGTTCTTGTGCAAAGGTGTTCTAAATGTGAGCAATCAACATCACAGATGGCAGCCCCATATCTTCTGCCTAAGAATTTTAAAAGTGCTTCCCATCAGACATATATTTTAAAATTACTGGAAGTCTAGCATGTGGCCTTGAAAACGTGTCAAGATGCTTGCATATAGGTCTTTAACTACTACTATTCCACCTAATAAATGTTTGCAAACCTCTCTAATGCATTAAATACTTCCCAGAGTTGGACTATTCTGGGGCCCCACTCTGTATTTTCACACGTTTGTCAAGGAAAAATAATATATTTGATGGATGCTGGGTGTTAACGTGTTGAGGGAGATTTTCCTCTAGCCAGAACACTTTGAATCCAGTGGTCATCATTCTGTTCCTTCTGGATTGATGTTAATTTTCTGTGATGCTTCTGGGGCTAGAAGTGGACTTAACAACTTTCAGATCAGATGTTCTTCCATGCAGCAAGTGAAGGAGACAACCTTTCTTATTTTGAGAAGTTGTGCTGCCATATTATTCCAGATGGCTATGTATGATCCTAATAATTCAACACTTGTTAACTTTTCTTTTCCATCTTATTTGGATATTTGTTTAAAATCTTGAGAAAGAACAGATGATTGGCAACCCCCAAGGGTTGTAATTCAATAGCAGATTATTTTTTAATTTTTCTTGTTTTCTTGCATTGTATAACCTGTCTGTGAGAACTTTTTAGCCCATTGGGGTTTGAATGTTTTGCTGCTGGCTCATAGCTTCCTCATGTCCTCTGGCTTAGTCTGTTTTGATAAAACATGACTTGTAATTTAGAAGAAAATTATGTAAATGAAGATATTAAGTTCTTACCAGGGCATTGTAAACTTCAATTTTAAAGGTCAACTTAAAGAAAACATAATCTTTTTGATGTTGTACTTTTGGGGTGATTTTAATTGGCAGAATGGGCAAGGGGGCACATTGATGATGATGATATTTAGCAGATAACAACAGCATGAGCTATTTTGAGTAAAACTGGGTACTAAATTCTTGGAATACTGTTAGTTTCTACTCTAAATTTAAATCTCAGAATAAGCCAGTTTAGCATGGTGTGAAACCAATCAGTTTAGTACCTATTATTATAGTTATATTACTATGTAAGCTGTTTGACACTAAATGTTGTAGAGTGAGCCAGCGACGGAGGACATGACACTTCCAGTCCTGTGGCAAAATATGTTCCCTCAGAGTGATCTCAATGAACGCTTTTTTTGCCATGAGTTTCATATCGTTGCTGACAATCAGGCTGTCTGCTACTTTTGATATCCATACAGAGGGAGAAAATGTGTTGGTGTTGTGGTTGTCTCTTTCTGTTGCATCTCTGCTGGTGGTACCCAAGCAGTAATCTGTATTGATGTACCTTTGCTTTTAATAAAAAGAGATGTTATATCTTTACCTTTTTTTTTTTTTTAAAGCTCAGAATTTTCTTTGCTAGGATGTTATGGATTTTTCAGATAACTGGGTTCTCACTTGAAAGCTGTGTGGTATTGTGATTTTTTGATTGAACTGCCTTGAAAGATTGTCTCCAACACCATTCTTTGCTGCCTGCCATCTGCTCTAAGGGCTGTTTCTTTTTTCAGCTATGAAATGCAGCCAGTTTGGCCCCTGTTCCTCAGGGTGTTGGGAGGAAGAGCTTCTCCCCAGCTGTTGCCGAGGGGAATTCCCTGCAACTCTTAAATGTCCCAAAAAGAGGTGAAAGCAGAATGAAGCCTGACAACGGACATTGCCAGGCAGACTTGTGCTCAGTGAACTCTGTCCAGTTTGGGTCAGAATATCTGTCAGTTCTGTCAGCTATGCAGTTGCTGGTCAGAGCGTGTGTGAGAGGCAGACTTGGAGGTTTTTGTGTACTCAGCCCTTTCCCCAGTTCTGGCAGAGCAAGGTATGCAATACAGAGCAACCAGGAGCTGAGTCTCACGTTAGATTTGAATGCTTGGATCTGGCTGTGGCTGTGGTCTTAACGTTGTACATTAATTCTTTCAGATCCATGCTGAAAATGACAGCAAGACCTCTTAAATGAAGTAGTTTTCTTCCGACTCACAAGCTCAGTTTTTTGCATATCCAAACTGACAATGCCTAAATATCCTAGAACTTTATCTTTGGGCGGTTCCCTGTTGCTTGTTGATATGGAATAAGTCCACACACCCTGTAGGAATTTTTGTTTTGTTTTGCTGCCAGAAAAAGTATTAGTATTAGATTCTTAAAATGAATCTATTATTTGCTATACTCTTTTTAGCTTGACATGAAAAATTTTGGTCTCAATGAACAGAGTCAGCTAGCAATTTTTCTTAAACCATCACCTGTATATATTTTTCTTGAGGCCAAACTTTGTAACTTGAATTATTCTATATTCCAGTACTTTTTTCCACCTTGTTAACATGCAAGTCCTGGCTCCCACTTCTGTAATACTGCTAGAGATCTCCATGTTCATAACCCAACCGTAATGCTTGGTCACAATCATTTCACTTTTTTCCTGCTGTTACCTCTGTGTTTGCTGTGTCTCAGTTGTAGGGTGTTAGATATTTCTCCTGCTCTTTAAAGGACTACATCATCATACAGAAATTTGGAGGTCATAGTTTTCCAAACTGTCCTAAGTCAGTGTCTGCACAACCCACCCACACCTCTCATCTGCTTAGCTCGCCACCTTTGAATGGAGGAGGTGCTGATTTCGGTGCCAGAACATCTTTCTGTGCTGCTTCTGTTATTCCATCTTCAGTCACTGCTTCTGTTCTTCAATGGTATCTGGACAATTGGCTTGTTTCCTAGTGTTTCATTTGGAGATCTGTCTACAATTTCAGTTGCAGCATGAAACTTAATTCAATAAACAAACTCGATATTTGGCTTTCTAATAACCAGGGGGTGACTTGGAAGTGCTCTGCCCCAGGGCTGCCTAGCCAGGAGGGCACCTGTGGGTGCCAACACCACATATCCCAGGTATGTTGCCTTTGTATAATGCTATCATGGAGCGCGCCTAGAGGACCTTCATGCTCCCGTCATGTGAAAAATCACGGATGCTAGCTGTAGTTCTGCTGACAGTAGATAAAGTTATTTTACAAATATAAGACAATTTTGATATTAACCTGTCTAACATAGTGTGGATCTGTCTTTAATATTCAGTGCAAACATTTGAGAATCCAAAAGCAAACTATTGTAGTGGTCCTGCCTGACAAATAATGCTGATATATCTGAAAAAATACATACAGTGTGTTATGAACACTAATCTCACAAACTGATACGGATATATAAAAATATTCTGTCATAAAAATTAAGTTCTTCTAATGAAATCTTCTGAAAACAAAAAAAAAAAGAATGCTGCTGCCAGGAAACAAGGAAATATTATTTGGTACAAAATGGAATACACAACTGTTTTTAATCCTATAACTTTGCATGTAACAAAGTTAAAATTATTTTGCATTGCACAAAAAAAATATGAGGAAGGGAAGCTCTTTAAATTAGCAAAGTAGCCTAAAGTAAGTTTAGATTAGTGGTGTAGTAAAAACAGTGTTTATTGCGCTATGTATTGTGTCACAAGGTGGAAGCAACAGATATGCTTGTCATGTGCTCTTCATTTTGCAGTTTAGATTATTGCCCTTTCTCTCCCTTTGTTGTTTTTTTAATTAAAAAAAAAAGTTGTTTTACTGCGTGAGATATTCTTTATGTTCATAGTCTGTTTCTTCCTGTGTACGCACATTAATTGGTGTAGGAGGCCTAACTGGGCTCTTTGGATGCTACAGCAGTGCAAATGATTCATACAAATGCTGCTGGGAGATTATTACAGCAAAGGCAGCACCAGGTTATGGAGAGAAGTGCAGTAATAGCATCCAGGAATTCCTGAGCTTTCAGCTCAGCTCAGACGAGCTACCAGCAATCGTCAAGTAAATTGCTTCACATCTTGCTGTTCTTATCCTCATTACTTAGAGAAAATAATACTGTCTCAGTACAGTGAAAGACAACTGTAGGTAATACAGAACCTCTATAAGCCTTTAAATGGAAGAAAGTATTATTACTAAACAGGGGTTTTTTTACTACAGTGCAGACCTACTTTTTAAGTCTTATTTGCAGAAAAAAAAATCCACATTACTTGAGAAATTACACTTACTGTCTTCTGCAGGAATTAAACTGGTAGTGTTTTAGCATTAGACTGACATTAATAACCTGGAGTGTGGTTTATAGATGGGAGCTACTGCACCCAGTGTGAACATATGGAATAGTGGAAACAGAGCAATCCCGTTAGGATCACCAGATAACCAGTGAGAACTGGAGAACATCCCAATATAGTACAGTAAATCCCAAACAGTACATCAATACTCTGCCTGTTTGACAAACACTAAATCAAGTATGTTTTGGTCAGCTGCAGAGCAGCACAAATATCCTCTCCCAGTCCCCTTTTCCTCTGCCCCCAGAATGACTTTGTGCTACTGCCAGGCTGGGTATTTTGAGTTTGAACAAATACATTATTCTTTTGCAGAGAACTCCCATGTGCAGTTTCTAATCAAATTATTTTAATCATTCTGTTTCAATCAACCTACACAAATATCAAATATTAAAGAGGAATCTCTGTTCCTGTAGTCCTTTGCTGCCTCCACAGAATTGTTCTCAGCAATATAAATGATGTTTGTTCTCCTGTTACTGCATCTCCAGGTAATGAGCAGTTTTATTATAGTTGAAGCATTATCCCAGCATGTATTTGCAAGAAGCATATGACAATGAAAGAGTAATTTTTCATTATTTTTCTTGATATCTTTAGACCATCTATGCATCTGATAAATATTTATACTCAGCTTTCTATAGAAATATATTCCTTTTTCCTAAATTACCCTCCACTGCAGTTGCTTTATATGACTTTTTTTCTTTTTGTCCAGAAAGCTACTTTTAAGGTCATCTCAGTATTTTGCACAAACACATTTTCTTTGCTGTATTTATTAGGTACGGACAAAGGAAACATTATTTAGTTAAGGTAATTTTAGGTTTTACTTTAGATCTATTACAGATTGCTACAAAGTATTTTGTTTTCTTTTAATATGTACTTTGTTACAGCTAAAATTATAATACTACTTTTAGAAGCACTTCTTAATGATCTTGTTTTCAAGTACACAATATCATAAAAAGGCATATTATGAGATATTAAAAAGTATTCTGTTTCTGCCAAGATTTGTCCTTTTGTAATTTGAACGTCCCCCTAGCATACAAAGTTCATTACAACTAACTACAGAAAATCTTCGTTGTATTTAAACTTGGATTTATAATGTAACTCCCAAAAGAGGGGAAAAAAGTCTTTATTTGATTATAATGCTTTCTGCGAAAAGAAACTCTGAGGCAGCAAGTTTGGCTGATCTCTGACTGCATCAAAATATCTTGTGTAAGTAATAGTGCCTGCATTATTTTAAAGGTAAGAAAAGGAGAATGGAAGATTTGAGTGCCAGACAAAGGGACATGTGGGGGTCTCCTGTTTGTCCTTATTTTTTAAACTGTATCTTGTTTCATAACAAATTTTAAAGATGGGACCAGTTCTCCTGCTGTTGGCATTGTTTCCTTCTACTGCTGTTTTTACATTTATTTTGGTGATTTTTTGACAGACGGTTCACATGAAACTCACTCCCCCCCTTTTAATTTCAGTCTCATCTGAAAATAGAGATTCTATAGCAGAAGAGCATAGTGGAAGATAATAGTATGATACACAGAAAGGAAATACCAAGCAGCAAGAGAAAGACCTGTCCAAAAAATCTCTCTATGTAGCACTTAGCACTAATTATGAGGAATTAAAGACATTGACCTCTAAACTCTTGTCAGCCAAAATCCAGCTGTTCGTTGCTGCATCCTAATCTTTTTTGCTTTACAGGTTTCTGCAACGATATTACTGTAATTTAATGGGTGTTTAGTGAATTTATTTTCAGAATTGTGAATCTCCCTGTCACAGCTCTTATCAATGCAGATTAAGCCTGAGGATCATTGTCTTAGTGACCAGGAAGGGCATATGGGTATGTATTTCTTGATTGCTCTTTGTTCCGTTCAAGAGAGGAGTCACCAGTGATCTGGGAGATATAGAAAGCACATGTGGGATGAGTCTGTTTTCTTTCTATTTTAAGAAAGTTAGGATGTGTGTCTTCATCACAGATATTTTCAGGCAATTTAAACTGCAAAGACGATGCACATATTCTATGTATATCTGTGATCGTTTTCCATATGATTAATATACTGGTGATGTTTGGATACTTCTCAGGTACTTGTTATTATCTATTCTTCTCAAGTGGATATTAAACAGGGCCTTGCACAACTCTTGGTACATTAAAGGTAATTGGCAGTATTATTGATATTTGCAGGCATGCACTGTTTCAAAGGATTGCATTACAATGAGTCATTTTTCACTTAATCATCTTTTTTCCTCTGCCAGTGTAGGCTAAGTTAACTCCACTGATCACTAAATGAGAATTTGAACTTATATTTTATTGCCAGTGATGTCAGAATTCATATGAAGGGATTAATATGAACCCTTTTATTCAGATACTTAGTGGAAAAATATAGTGCAGTGAAAGCTACCTGTTTTCACGGTCATCTTGGTATTGAGAAAAATCTCTTATGCTTCATAACTTCAGATTGTATAGGACCCATGCGACTTTGATGCGGTTGGCAAGTGTAAGAATAAATGCAGAAATGTTTCAACAGATGTTACAATTGTGCATAATTCTGTATTTTTGCTGTTTTCAAATACTTTGTGCTTTTAACAGCACCCTTGTCCTGCCAGGAGAAAAAATAAGCTTCGCATGTACGCTCAGTGTTCACCAACATGGTGCAAGGCAGCTATGTCCTTTTATAGTGTGATTCACACAAGCACCATGGAGCTCTGTAGCAGCTGTAGTGACACATATACAGTTAATAATAACAACAGCCCAAAGCTTGGATTTAAAATTCCCAACAGCTGGAACAGAGCTTATTGCATTTGCTAGTGCTTTTATTTAACTCCTCTAAAGAAAACCCCTTTGTTGCTGTTTTAAAACAGAAGATAATATCTACTAAAAAGATAATTATATAAGAAAAATCAGTAGTTATTAGCCAGAAGAAAAGTTTGGTGGCGTGGCAACTGTAAGTCAAGGAAGGAAATAGTAAAAGAAAGGTGGTAGAATAACTTTGCATGTATGTGGATAATATTGAGAGTCTTGTATGTGTCATATAAAGTATTTAACAAACCAATAATTTCCATGTTTACCAAAGCATATACTTTCAGTTTGCTTCAGTGGTGCATTAAAATGATGGAATTGTGGTAGTAGTTGTAATTTAGTTTAGTTTAAATGAATGACTTTTAGCAGAATTATATTATATCAGACATTTGGAGATGTTGAGCTGGTGTTTTGTATGACATGAAACGGATTTTTTTTTACAAGTAGAAAGAATTAATTTATGGTTTTTTAAAGTACCTAAATATAAGCTGATGTTTTTATGCAGTTGTATTTTGTCTGTAAATTAATGTTACAAAAAGTTATTGCTTATGCCTAGAAGAGAGATTTCTGGATTCTTTTTCAGAATGTGCACCTTCCAACTTGTGCTGAGGTGAAGATGGTTTTGAAAGTGCACACTTTTTTAATTTTAAGGTGCATTTCTACTTGTGCTTTTACTTGCAGTTATAGGGCTGGCTGGCTTTTACCTGTACAGATTAATGGAAAAGTACAATGTCTACATTCATCCAGAATTTTGATTGCAGCATATAAGCTTATAAACTTCAAAATTTAAAGTATAGGTACAGATATTATTGAAAAATTTGATGTTGAAATGGTACTGGTGCATTAATATTATATCCCTTTCTTCTTGCTGTGTGTATAACATCATCTTGAAGAGCTGCATCTGGTTTTGATGCCTTACTGCAGAACTGGTTTATATCCTGTGCCTTTTCTCATCATGTGTTGATGTAGCCTTTGCCTTATCCAGTTGTCTGTACTTTTGGTTCATTCAGGCCAAATTTTTTTGACTCTGGAGTAAATGCTTAAAAGCTGAAAATAGTTGTGACGATCAATATTTCTCTCTTCCCTCAATAATTGTTAAAGAACTTTGAAAACCAAAAGGCTAACTCCCAAAGGTGATTGAAACTTCTCATTTCTCTTTGCTCAATGTGAATTTATATAATCCTACAGCACATTACATGGTTGTCCTGTGGCATTAGGGTATTAGTACTAATGGAAAGACATAGCTATTACAAACAATTCCAAATTTCACGGTGTGTATCTTAATAGCAGAAAGGGATTTTCTCATAATTAAAAAGAAAAATGGGTGGCAAAATAAGGAAGAAATGCTTGTTACATAGGGTGATTCCCTGGAGGCTTAATCACTGAAAAAACAAATAGGAGGTAAATGTTCGAGATGTTTACAGGTTAAACATTCCATAAGTATCTTTTAAATAAGAGTGTCTGCAGCCTTGGAGCAGCTAATTGCTCAAGAATCACAGCCATTTATGCTGCCTCATTTTCCCCTCGGATCGACACTCACAACAGGATAATTCTTACCCTGATATAAGTGTCACAGTGGGGACTCAGTGTAATTTGCTGATATGATATCAAAAATAGCATTAAGGTAATTACATTTTGCACTTGTAATGTTTCATAGGCAGTAATATAACTGAAAATCACTTTTTTATTTCTTTTTGGTTGTAGTAACCTGGCTATTCCCTATCAGAAACACCTTTTTCTTTTTTTTCTTTTTCCTCTTAAGGTACAGCTGTGATGTTACTAAAAAGTCCTGGGGCTTTGTTACATTCGATACACAGAAGGGTATCCAATAATCAGACTTAAAGATTAAACTGAAGTATTACACTATTTTACTTGCAGGATGTTCTTTAGGCTAGGCTGATCCATTGCATGATTTGTCTTCAGTACTGTTCCGCAACAGTTTAAATTGAACACTTTGCTCCTCATTTTTTCTGGAGGAAAAGTAAAACCAGATGATTCTTTTTTTTGTTGTTTAATGTATTTCTGTTAATTAAAATTCTGATAAAATTAAATATTTTTATTGGAAAAATTAAATTCTATGTAATACTAACTTTAACTTGTGAATTATACAGCTTAGATAAGGAGGCTTAGTATTTGCAACTCAGGATTATCTGATTGTACCACTATTCTTACAGTCCAGGGTAATGACAGTGCAATGAAAAAGTGACTACACCAAGAAAACCAGACATTCATTTGTTGGAAATTGCCATCAAGATCTGGATTTAAACCGAGTTCCTCTAGTTTACACCGGGCGACAGAATGACCTGGGTGTTCCTCACCTGGGTCGCCAGGGACAAAGGAAATGGATTTAATTATCATTTAGCCTCAGCTTGATCAGAGATTTTGCAAAGCTTTGTAGTAAGCTGGTGGTTTTTCTTTCAAATCTTTTATCAATTTCTGGGAAATGCCCAACAAGTCTCAAGAAGCACTCTTTTATTTATATGTGATATCTTATTTAAATGATATCTGATCATCTTATTTAGATATTTTAGATTAGATTTACCATTTTGGTCTTACAGAAAGGATGATTGCTAATCAAGTCCTGGTCCAAACAAGCAAAAGCATCCCAGAGATAGCAAACATATGGGATCAGATTTTAAGCTTTTGTGAATGGTAATGTCATATAGACAACTTGAAGAACTGATGGTAGTGTTCAAACTAGGTAGTGCAACTGGTATCGTTGTTGGCCTACAAAGCCTCCCTGAGTTACCCCATTGGAAGCTGGCTGCATGCAGCTCTGGAGCCAGCTGTGAGCTGGTCTGCTTCATCCAGACCTATACTGAATCCTTCCAGGAAAAAAATAACAGTATTTGTCTACCTGGTGTTTGCTTTGAAGTTTGCTGAAGACACCAAGTTGAGTGGGGAAGTAGACACTCCAGAAGGGAGAGCTGCTCTGCATGGAGACCTGGATAGGCTGGAAGAGCGGGCCAGCAAGAACCTTATGAAGTTCAACAAGAAGTGTAAGGTCATGCACCTGAGAAAACATAATCCAGGAGTGCAGTACAGACTGGGATCCACCTGGCTGGAGAGCAGCAGGACCTGGGGGTCCTGGTGGACAGGAAGCTCAACATGAGCGAACAGTGTGCTGCTGCAGCCAAGAAGGCCAACAGGGTGCTGGGTTGCATCAAAAAGGGCATCGCCAGCAGAGATAAAGAAGTCATCATCCTGCTCTACTCAGCGCTTGTCAGGCCACACCTGGAGTACTGTGTGCAGTTCTGGTCCCCGCTATACAAAAAGGATGTGCACAGGCTGGAAGGGGTCCAGAGAAGGGCCACCAAGATGATCAAAGGACTGGGAAGCTGCCATATGAGGATAAGCTGGGAGAGCTGGGTTTGTTCAGCCTTGAGAAAAGGAGGCTCAGAGGGGATCTCATCACCATGTGCCAGTACTTAATGGGCAGCTACAAAGACGACGGAGACTCCCTTTTTACACGGAGTCCCATGGAGAGGACAAGGGGGAATGGACACAAGTTGCTCTTGGGGAGATTCCGATTGGACACCAGAGGGAAATTTTTCACATTGAGGACAGTCACCACTGGAATGATCTCCCCAGGGAAGTGGTTGACTCGGCCACATTGGACACCTTCAGGGGTCGGCTGGACAGGGTGCTGGGCCATCTTGTCTAGGCTGTGCTCTTCCTAGAGAGGTTGGACTAGATGATCCCTGAGGTCCCTTCCAACCTGTGATTCTGTGTGTGATTCTGTGACTCACTGAACATGCTGCCCATTGTTGACTGTTTCCTTTCAAAGACTGGGCATGAAAATGAGGAGAGGATTCATGCTGGACTGAATATTTATTTCTGCAGCTGTTATAATTTTAATAAAAAGAAACAACCATTTAAAAAGAGATTGCTCCTCATTACAAGAGGCATTCTGAGGAACTCAGAGTTAAAGCTTAGAAATGAAGGCTAATTGATAGGATGCATTTAAGGGCTCTCCTACAATGGGCTAAGTCACACACAGGATTAAAAAAAAAGGCACATTTAAATATAATTTTTATTTTGCCATTGAACAGTGCTAGGGACCCTCTTTGCAGACAGGCAAATGCTTGCCATTGCTTTATGCTCAAAGGCAACATTGAAAGTGACCTGGAACATGCAGGAACTGACTTTTTTCTACTAATATGATATGAAAGTTTTATCGTATTAGGAATTTTCTGTCATGGTGGATTAGTATCAGGTCATATTAATGTTCATTTTTACTAACTTACAATGAAATGTGCTAACGTGACTACACTTCACTATCACACAAGAAAAAAAAGCAGAATGATTTGATATTAATGTAATACCATAGAAAGGTTTCGATACCTCTGTCCCATGACACGTAGGCTTGGGACACACAATGGCTTGGGACAAAGAGTTTGTGATATTTTTCTGGGGATGTAACTCCTTCCCCACCCCACCTAAACTTTGTCTCCGTATTTGTTTAATAGTTTCTGGGGTTTTGAAGCAATTAATTTTGAAGCAGTTTGGGCCTGATTTTATAATTATGGTTGCTCTCACATTTCTAGTTAAATGTCATTGAGAGCTGCAAATAGTGAGTACCTCTACAAAGCAACCCAAGGTGTTCCAGGCTGATTATCCCTTGAGTTTCAGCAAAGCAAGTATTGACTTCTCAAAATGTTGACCTAGAAGCCAAATTATAAAAAAAAAAAAGCGCCATCATATTGTGTCTATGCTCCATTATGTACAGAATGCTGTGGCCAGAAATAATTAACAGGCACAAAGGGTGGCAGTTAGTCATTTGGCTGTGTGATTGTACCTGCAAGGTTTCTTTCAACTGGAGCCAAAATCTGATAAAAATGGCTAATGTCAGAAAAGTTCAACCTCATCTAAATTAAGACCAGTAAAAGCCTGGTTTTAATCTTGGCTCCAAATTGGGTATAGGACAAAGCAGATGACTTCAGCTCCTAGATTTAGATTCAAGTAATCTCTAATTCTGAAAGTCTGTACTATGGCTTTCAATTTTTGCTTTTGACACAGCTAATATTCCTAAAAGCTTTGGTCTAATATAAAAGGGGATGAAACCTTTCAAATACTCCAAAGAGGCGATAAACTAAAATGCGCTTAATTTCAAAAGTGCAGGATTTCTTAATGAGATAAGATCCATTAATAAGACCGGGTTTCCTGCTAGAAGGTGATGAAACATGTTTACAAGAGGTCAGAGGACATGTACATTCTCCTTGCTGCATGTGTAGCTCTTTGCTACAGGCTCTTGGTAGGTAAGGGGAGAAGACACCCTCCCTCCTCCTTTTTCAGTGCAAAGGTAAAAGCTGTACTTTTCAGTTGCTGTTCTAAGTAATAGAAGTACCCTGGTGACTGGTCTGGAGTCAGTTGTCCTTTAGCTATTTGTCGTACTCACCCTGTGTGGGTTGTGCAGTGATGACTTCCAGGAGGACTGTGGAGCAGCAAGACAGGGTTGGAGGTGTTGTACCAGCTTTAGTGTTTTAACACCTACAAAGGAGGTAGGCCTTTGTGCCCAAAAGATGGGAAGGGCAGGCAGACATGGTAGGCTGTCAGTCTGTGTCACAGGACAGGACACTCTTCTCCGTTGACTGAACTGGAAACTTCAGCACTGTTGGCAAGCTGGGGCACAAATTTCCCCCAATTCAGTTTGTCCTACTGGTTTTATGAGAAGGTACTGTTGAGCTGATCAGCACTCAGATATATAAAAAGGGTGGACTCTAACCAGGGAATTTAGTACCTGAAATGCTCTGTGTCATTCAAAATGGGGACTTGGGATACTAATGCAAGCAAATCTCCTAATCCATGGCTCAGCACAGGGGTAATAGCCAGCTGGTAACAGATATGGGGAGGAGGCGTGAAAAGCCAAGTTAAGCTTGGTTTTTCTGAGGAATGTAACAGAACATTGTATTAGAGAAAACTCTGAAGTTTTTATGTCAGTATATTGGAAACATGTTTGTTAATCACATGTAGCCATTTAAAAAATCTTGCAGGTTAGACACCCTAGCCTCTTCATCCTAGTGCTGTCCCCATGAGGTTCAGAAGCTTATCACCAGAATGGCCTCAGTTAAAATGGCAGCACCACTATCTGCAGATTACTGCTTTCCATCATTAATAGTGTATTATCTCTCTCTTCAGACTGATTTTTAATTTTTATGTTTGCAATTATAAGTGATTTATAGGAAGATTCATTACACAACCTGTCCAGAATCATTAAATTCACCTAGGTTGAATAACCTGATGTTCACTTGGAAATAGCCAAATCAGTAACATTATCTTACTGAATTTTCAGCTGCCTTAGAAGTATAGAGCTTATCTTTTCTTCTTTTTTTTTCCCTGAAGTATAGTGGTTAGTGGAGGGGGGGCAATTTTAATTCATGAGAGGTAATTAGCCAAGTCTGAAAGGTGTGCACTAATTACAGAATGCTGTATATCTTGTGTAGCTGATTGCAGCACAGGTTTCTGAATGGTAGCTATGATTTTTTCCAAATACTGTTCAGTAATTTGAAATGTTATTAGGGGATTAACTTTCCATACGAAAAGCTAAACTAATACTTATTATACAGATTATAACAGCAAGTGGCCTAAGAAGCTGTTGAGGCCATTATTTTGCAGGTTGTAGTCACTGCCAAAGACCAAGGAGAGTGCAGGATAACCAGCCCAGCTAGGGAAATGTGCAGAGCACCATCCTCTGCTGTTCCTCGTCCCTCTGCCAACATGAGTCAAGCTGATGGGCTCTATTTATGAACATGACTCCTAAATAAACAGGCAAAGAAGAAGAGGTGTAGGGAGTGTAGGGATTGTTGTCTGTTATATTTTTTTGCTACAGTTGCAAATCAATCAAACTATGCTCAATAATATTGAATTTTTAGCTGTTTTGGAATGTGGTTGTCTTATTTAGAAGCCAGTCTTTGGGAAAAGACTATGTGGGTTTACTATTTTGAGAAACCAGCTTAGTGCACCTTTAAATATTTATTTCAGTTTGTTTGATATCGGGCAAAGCCAGTTTTTTTAGTCAGTATTTTTAAACCACATTAAAGGGCTTGTTTTGATCTACTCTTTGTGGTGGTGTTAGCTGTTGTTTATCCTCTCTCCTTCCTCCCCAGGCTTTATGCTCCTACAGAGCCATATAGTCTCCCTTGATGTGACCTCTGATATTTGTTAAACACATGGGATATCAAACTGGATTCCTCCAAGCTAAGAGCATGTGGCTGCAGCCAGAGCTAAAGGCTTGTAGTTACAGTAAAAAACCTCCCATTCCCTGTTAATAAGGCAATATCAAATGCAGACCTAATTTTAAATGAAGGCCATACAGCTATGATCATGGAGAATGGAGGTGGTAGCATGTGGTGCAGCAGTTTGTGCCAGTGGTGATGGAGAAGGAAGCTCTTAGACTTCTCTGCTGAATAAGTCGGCACTTAAGTGTGGGGCTTAGATTGGGGGCTGCAAAGTGCACACTAATTGGTGGACGGAAAATATCTGTGTACAGTTTGAGCTTCCAGGGGAAATGTAAAGCTGTTTTGGAAAAGAAAGGTCTAAATGATGAAGTTTGCTTTTCTTTTTAATTCTGTTCCCTGGTTTATTGTTAAATTCCCCCACCCTCCCCCTGCTCTGAAGAAACATCCCAACCTTGCAATCCTTGTTAAAAGAAAAAAAATTTAATGAAAAAATATATAATTAAATAACATTATTTACACTGTATTATTTACACTTTCTCTTGGAAAGCACTTGGTCAGTCCAAGTGCTGATTATTAATTTAAAGCAGCTTTATTTATAACTTTTTTTCTCTGCTTTTGCCTTCATTCCAAATTCTTTGAGATTAATGAGCAGACTTCTTCCTAAGAGGACTTGCATCTTCTCTTTAACAAATGTCCAAATAATTTTGTTAAAAAGTAAATTATCTCTTTTCCCCCCGTCCACCTTATTAATCAAGGTTTCCTTTTCTGTGCTTTTCAGTGCTGTTTGTAAAACTACTAGCTTAACGCACTGTTTGTACCAATATATGATTAAACAGCTTATAGAATGCACTTTGTACACATTTCTGGAATACATTTGCTGTTCTAAATTTTTTAATGCATTTAGCTTCCAATATGAAACTTGGGAAAATGATTCTGAACATCTCCACACCAGGTTCCCATTGCCTCTCTTTGTCTATCCTAGTGGTAATATCCTTGGAGATTTTCTCCTACAGGCGTTTCTGAAACCCTTAATTGAACCACTAGTGTGCTTGTTTAAAGTGTTTCCCTTGCTTGGTTTTCTAAAATGATTTTTAAGCTTTCCATACATAGGCTTTCTGTTTCCCTAGGCTTTCCCTTAACTAATGGCATTATGATGGTCTCTTTCCTGTCTTCAGGGATCTCTCTTGAGCTACATGAACTTGTAAAGTGTCAGCAAAGACTTCTCTCAATTTCTGTTCCCACTTTTTTTGCTCTCTTGGATATCTGATGTCTACTCTGTGGACTTCCTTAGGGCTTGGTTATAAGTAGCTGTGCATCCTTTTGCCAGAGAAGAAAGGGGCATAAGTCACTCCCTTACTCCCTTCCATGGGCTGTTCATGTAGGAGGGCACAATGTGAAGGAGCAGTTGCTGCTATCGCTGAGCTGATAGGGAAAATAAGTTGTATCAGGAAAAAGTGGGCATAGGTCACATCACCAGTGGATCAAGCAGTAAATTCTTGTGACTGGTTATATCAGGATATGCCAATATAGTGCTTACATCCTTAGATTAGTTGTCTAATCAAAGTCAGAAAGCTCAGACTAAAATAGCAGTGAAGTCTTTCAGGATATAGCTCTGGTTTACGTGTTGCCAAAGTTAAGGGAAACCTTGCAGGAAAAATCGAGGAAGATCTACAGAAAACCCAGTGTGCTGGTAATTTTAAATTGTTTCTCTCAAAAGTTTACTTTGATTTAGACAAAGAATGCAAAAAAACCCAATGTTATCATAGTTCTTTTAATTCAGGACAGCTCAGTTACCTTGAAAAACTTCACCCTTCCACTTTTTATCATTATTATAGGGTATGGAGGCAGATAGGTCTGCTAAAGCCACTTTGCCCCAATAACCTGTTGCAAAGCAGTCATTGTGAAGGGCTATCATGGCCTGTGCTGTCTGCCATCATGTCAACCAGAGGTAACATCTGGACAGTGTGTGCAATGAGTTATAGCCCTTTGCTCCACCAGAGCTTCTGAAGGACCTCAACCAGGAAATGTGTAGAGGTCCCAGTCTCCCCACACTGGTGGTTAGAGTCTGTGAGAAGGGCCATTACCTTCAGTCATGCTGAATGAAGATGTGGTGCAATAACTGCAAAAAACCAAGAGAAGGAATTGTCCTTGAAATGTCTGCTGCTGCAGAGGTGAGGTTGGTTATGCAGTGATGATACTTCACGCAGTGATCACCTTGTCTGTTACTCAGTTTGCCTGAACGTGAGTCAAAGTACTTGCCCTTGGTGAGCGCTGTCAGTGCATAATTTGCATTGATACAAGAAAGCAGTAAAGGTGAAGAAAAGCCTTAAAACCCCTTTATAGGAGTATTCAGGTATGTTGCACCAGATACAGTTATATCTTAGAACAGTTGCAGATTAATTCTTTAAATATTTCTGGTAGTCACTGGGTTTTAGTCTGACCTTTTTCACTGTCATTCTCTAAAGTTAATGCTTAATTCTTTGGTTTTGTCCTGATTAAAAAAAAAAGAAACAAACCAACCAAAAAACCCACAGAAACCCCCCCTCTTATACTGAGAGATTTTGAGCTGTATGATTCACTTTTGGTTTTGTTTCATTTGTTTTAGCCTTTTTCTTTTAATACATAATCAAATCTTTCATGTCTCATATTCTGTGGATAGGTTCAAAAGCTTTTTTGTTTATCTTACTTATTGTTCCATATATCTGTCTTGAGCCACGTTGGCTTCTCTTGTCATTTTGACACTGATTTACTGGAATGAACTTATATTTTAAACTCTGTTACAGTTCTTCAAATGCCTCCCATTCCACATTAACATTTCTCAACAATAGTTTGTTCTAATTAGCTTTTTCCAGCCTCTTTGCATATCTAATGTGATGCCTTCTGAAAATAAACATACTGAAGGATATCAGACATTGTAAGATAGTAAGTGATCAAGTGACTTTGCTGCTGGTAGTTCACCTGTGTTGCGTGTGTGCTTGTATCCAGCCATATATGTATGAAATAGTCATTTGACTCCTAAAGAAAAAAAAAGTTTAATTCTACTAGAAGATCTGCTCCAGAAACTTATTTTTTTAAAGTGATCTGTAGTAGGCTGAGTTTCAAAGACTTTTGAGTAGGTCATAGGTTTCTATAAGGATGTTCCAAAAGAGCTCTCATATTCCTATTGAAATGTTTTGGTGGCATTCTCACTGCCCTCTGTGTGTACCTGTCCTTTTCCTGATCTTAAATAGTTTTAAAATTCTTTTAGAGACAATGGAAAGCTACAGCAGTACCAGGATATCTCTACAGGCCTCAGTGAAAGAAATTTGGATATATGTGAACATTTTTATTCTATTTTAATCCAAACAGCTGAAGAATTTACTTCCTCATCTCTTTCATGTGCTGCTGCACACAAATTCATTACATGTCCTCTAAAGCAGCAAAAAATCGTACTGGGAAGCTTTACTCAGTGTTCCTTTTTATCTAGGAGTATTGTTTATATCCAAATCTATTTTAAACTGTGCCTGTGGATGTAAATAAGCATAGGTACATCAAAGAGAGATATAAAATATATTTTTTGGAGACATAGCAATTAATACTAGCTGAGGATTGATGCATTTGCATTGTGCCATTCTGATCTGTGTGATTGTTTTCTTTCTCATATGCTATTTCTTCATGGTTTAATGGTCTTGAGGTATGAATTTTAGTCAAATACCATTAAAATTGTGGTTGTTTTATTACTGTAACTTTTAGGAATCCAAGTCATGAGGCACAATTTCACTGGCCTAAGCACTGTACCAGCGCTGAACCAAAAGACATTGCTGAAGAATTTACAGCACAAGAAAAGGAAAAGCACATGGGTGGAGGCAAAAGAAGGAATGCATGCAGGCTGTGTTCAACACTCCAGATGGGACTGGTGAAGGTGCTAAGAAACTTCTTCCTCCCTACCCTCTGAAATGTTAATTGGTCTGTTAGAGAGTTTCCTTTCCTCCTCTCCATTTTGTCTTGCTGATAGAGAAAACATCATAACATGCTGGTTGGCAGTTATATTTTTAGAAGACATCATGGCTGAGGAGAGCTTCGGGAGGGTACTGTGAGCTAATTAAAAATTTAGAAAACCCTCTCAAATGTGAGGAACAGCATGGGAGCATACACACAAAAGTTTTGGTTTCTATTTGCCCTTTTAAAAAATGAATAATTTTGCGTTGTGGGTGAATGATAAGAATAAAACTTCCAGGAGTGGGTGAGAGATCAGGGTTACTGGGGACTGTAGGCTGTGAAGAACTTTGAAAATGAAGATTAATCCCTTGGAGTTTGTTGGAGCAGAGAGAGTGCAGCGCGTTGGCTCTGCTTTGCAGTAGTGCTTTGAGCCGAACATGTGCAGCGACAAGTCTGTTGTCAGCAGAAAGATATTGTAGTAATAAGGTTATGAGGAATGAGGGACTGCCCAGTTAAAAGTTTTAGCTGTGTAGATGGACAGGAGAAGTCGTGCATAAAGAGAGATTTCAAAGAATGCATTTCAGAAACAGGGTTTGGATGGGTGTCTAAGAGAAGTCTAAGTACAATTTGATCAAAGCAGATTGTTACACCTTGCCTGAGTAGATATTTACAGTAAATTTGGCACTAGTGTTTTTCATCTCTCAAATTTTCAAGGGGTGCAGAGCACAAAAAGAGAAACAGATTTCATCTGTGCAAAGGCTAGTTTTCCAGGTTTCCTTGGAGAGCAGTTGGATAGGTAAAATTCCTCTTCCTTTGCAGTACTATTGCTGCCTATATATCCCCATCTTTGTGCCTGCTCGTTCTACCCTAAGCATCAATGACAATTTCATAGCACTTAGGTGACCATCAGCTCCAGTCTTTGGCTTGTTTCCTATATGCCAGAAGCTCAGTGAAATACAAGGATGACACATGAATGAGCATACCCTTGAGAGAAGAGGATTTTTGGATAAAAGATCTGTTGCAATTTCAGCGAGAAGACTTGTCTAGCTCAACTCCTCCGCATTGTGCCATGGTATCAGAGAAATTCTTGATGCTACCATCAAATTACCTTTCTTCCCTAACAACCTGCAGGACCTGCAATTTAGGCGAAGCACTCAGACTGAAGAAGCAAAAGAGATACCACATACTGCTTAAGTTGTTACACTAATTTTGTGCACTCCCGTCTGCATCACGCATCCACGTGCCTTGTTATGGCTTCATTGTGCGCCTTTGTGGCTGTGAGAAATGTGAGCAACTCCTCGCAAAACTGCCTTTCCCGAGTGGAACTGAGGAAGCAGCTCTGTGTATCCCCCGTGTATCAGGGGGGAAAAAAGCTATAACAGGGAAGGGATGAGTGTGGTTCTGGTAATGCAGCACTGTTTTTCGTGTGAGATTGTTCTGAGTTTTACCAGGAGCAAGGTGGGATGGTGCAGAACTGAAAAGGGTACAGGAAATCTAAGGCTTTGTTTGCCCTCCCTGAGCCTGTGTTGCAGTTAGACTATGACTCACCCATCCGACTAAATTACAAGGTGCCAGGCTTTGCTCATGGTGTATATAATCTTTTCCTGTTAAATGTACTTTTAAATTTAATTTCAAAATATGTCTTTGGAGATGGTGTAACCCTGTCCACAAAGTACATCTGAAAATTTTGACATGCAAATAAGTGTAAAACATGTGATTTGATGCTGTTCTAATCAATGCTTGTTAACAGTGTAACACACAGGTAGACCAAGTATAAAAATATGGTGTAATGCAGTGGAATGCAAATGTAACTTTTGAGTTCTATTCTGGGAATGCAGCAAAAATAGCCCAATGTCAAATGCTATTTGAATATGTGTCTGAAGTATTTTATGTGAGCCCACTGATATCTTGCTTATGCCACAAAAAATTAAAAATATCTATGTTAAAAATATAAAATTTTTTTTGCCTCTAGGTATACTGAATTAGTTTCTTAGTTTCATTCTCAACTCCTTATAGTTTTCGCAATGACTGATTGACGGCACTCAACATTATACAACATCATGTTGTACAAGAGAATTTGATAGTTCTAACTGAATAGCTCTGTATACTGTTTACAAAATCTAGTATCTCTGCAGGGGAATGAATCCTACACAGTTTCTCTTCTTGCTGTTACCATCTTGCCAAATTGAGAGAAAGCAGCTGTAATAAATTCTAACACTGGTACATCTGGTCTGATATCAGGACTAGACAATACTAGAAGTAGCAAGAAGAAAGCTACATACAAAGCTTCTCTGTAAACCCTGACAGATTCTGCAGTGGTAAAGGCAATAGTGTGTGAGGTTGAATTTTATTCTTCACTATCAGTATGCAGTAATAATAAAGCAAGCAGACAAATGGGAGAAAAAGGTATTAAATGCACTGCATATATTAAAATTAAACAGCATTTTTAGCTAAATTCATTGATCTGTACATCATGGTAGAACCGTCTTGCTATATTTCCTATAACCTTTAGCCACATCTCGGATTGCAGGCTTGAGTTACGTACTGACAATAACCACACTGTTTTGCTGACTTATTTTGACAGTTTATGTCCGGTTACTTTCAGTGATTTGCAAAGCTGACATTTCCCTTTAGTGAACCTGAAACTCTTTTCTGCTGTATTGCCCATATATTTTTAACATACCAGGCAATAATGAAAAGCAGAGAAAAGAGAAGAGGGTTTCATTCTCGCTAAACCCATGGAGTGGGTCTTAGAGCAAATATGAGGGGTGAAAGGAGCTTGTAGTATAAATGAGGATTGGGCCTAAGATGAGTATATTTGTGGTCAGGGGCATATTTTTATGAAAACACAACTGTTTTGTTCCTTAGCAGACATTCTTCAGCTATTGCAATATTATCTCTCCTTATGGTGAAGTGTATCTGACTGAGTCAATTTATACTGACAGCTTTCCTAAGTTAACTTCTCTGTGAATTCCCAGTTCATTTAATATTTTTTCCTCCTGCTTCCCACATTTGAGCTACCTTTGTTCTGCGTCTGAAGTATAGGAAGCTGATAGTTATTTTATATTTATATTTCAAGGCTGCTTAATGTTTAATGAGGCTGAATATGTTGTAAAAAGCTTCAGAACACTCAGACTGGTTAATATTTCATTCCAATCTACAGAGACAACTATATTGATCTTTTAAGCATCCGCTAAACAAGACAAGGAATAAATTAGATTTTGGTCAGTTTGATTTGGCTGGTGAGTTAAATAGCTTTTAAAGCATTATCACCTTTTAAAATGTTTTGTTTCCAGTTGAATAAAATAGATTTTAAAGGTAGTATTTCATCATGTTGTTTCTCATTGCTCCTAATCTCGCCTGTTTTACCTCAGCTGTGTTTGTATGTTATGAAGGGATGCAGAAACATAAAGGGAGGAGATTTGCGCTGTCTGCTTTATGCACCCATAATTATACCTTCTGAAGCCTAGTTGAGGGGGCCCGACCTGTCTATATTGACTGCATTTTGGACCTAGGTTCCCACTATTAAGCTAACGTGTTTACGTCACAGTTACATGCCTAGAAAATTCTCCGAATACACTGCAAAGCTGCACCATAGATACAGTCTGATTTAGGGGAAAACCTACCTTATCCCCAGGTTCCTTATCCCAGAGGACCCATTTTAACATCTTATATGCAATTTTCCTTTTCACAGCCTTTGGGGTAGCAAACGTGAAAAGCTGATTTCCTTGCAAAAAGAGGGAAAATAAAATATTATATCCATTCAGATGTCTACATAACTGTTCTGTAAACCTAATTCTAGTTGATAGCAAGGCTTTTGAAATGTCCTTTTTATACTGAAACAATTTCAGAACGTTCTTGTGATGATTGAAAGTTTCTGAATCTTGCACCCAGCACATGCAGCAATTGTAGAGCTGATATAAAGATTTTTACTAAGAAACTGAGTTGGCAGCCTTGGGATAAAGTCATGGGGTTTGATTGTTAGCTCAAGAAGATATCCTAGAGTTTTAATGGTCATGCAGCTACACTGAAGAAAGACCAATGCAGGAAAATATTGCTTCACAAGGTGTTAGTTTGACTAAACTCAAGTATAAATCACTAAATTTATTGCCTCCAGAAAGAGTACTCTGTAGCCCACAAGAAGTATAAATACTTTTCTTGTAGAGTTGACTTTTAAATGTTGTTGTAGTAAATTAAATATTCCAACTCATTATAACCCTAAATCTGTCTGTTCCAGGTGACACATTTTTGTTTATGACTATAGATGGGAGTAATGGAATAATATTCTTTTTAGTTTCTTGCGTTTGGTTTCTTTAACTTTCTTTGCTGTATCCAGTTTGGAGTAGATGTAATAGTTGTGAAAACTTCCTTTTGTCAGCATAAAGCATTTCAAAGTTATCAGCAACTTGGTGAGGTTTAGGGATTCCCAGAAATGTCTGTACAGTTAAATTAATGTAAAACTTGAGGACAAAGAAAGACTAGGGAGACTCAGGCAAATGAATTGATGCAAAATCTAAATGAAGAGCAGGAATGGAGAAGAGAAGCTTTTGTTTTTGACAGATTCTAGGACACCTCTGCAGCGACATTTTTCCCTTCATTACTCCTGCCTTTGGAATTCACTTGTGAATTCAGCTTCAAAAAAAAAAAATCTCCCTATGATTCTAAAATGTTTCATCTAAATGTTACCAACTAAAGGCTTCAGGAAATTTTAGCCATCTGAATTCTTTTGCACTTCATTTGATGCATTCTCAACTAGCGTTCCTTTCTTTCCTGCGTCCCAGCAACCAAGGCCCTGTGAGATGCAGTGCAAGCAATGTCAGCAGAACTTTGGTTTAGTTGAATTTCAAGTTGGAGAGAGGGCATCGGGAGTAATTGGGGGGGGGGGGGGGGAATGAGTCTAACGTGTCAATCTAGTCAATACTATTTTTTGTATATTTGTGTCATCTTACCGTTGATCTAATGTTAAAAGCTCCCCCCTTCTTTTTTTTGTCTTCCTGAAACATTACATTTACTGGCTATTATTCAAACAGAAGATATGTCCTGAGGAGTCCTGAGAACATCATGCTCTTGGGAGTCCAGTAACTGGCAATTAGAATCTTTCCCCTTTTTTAAAAATTTTTTCCTTCCTAGGTACTGTGGCCTCGATACCAACTTGCTAACTTGAATCATAGGGGTTGGATTCACAGTGACCAGCACAGCATTCGTTATCATGCACCCATCAAGCTTCCTCAGAATCCAACAGCAGCCTTAGGTGGGAGAAGATAGCGCATGCTGGAGCAACCTATCGAGTAGCTTCATTTTTACACTTTATGTTTACCTGAAACTCAGCAATCTGTTGGGTACGAATGCAGCATCTTCAGTTGATGGCTGTTTCTTGGGCAGCACTGTACTAGAGCTGTTTGAGAATGTGGCAAGCACTATGGGATTATCAACTCATATCTCTGTGACACCATCCACAAAAGCACCAAGGAGCCTTACTGAGGATTTTAAGGTATGTCTTCAAAAGCTATACTAATTTTTCATTATGTTTTTGTACCCCTATTGTCCAATGGACTTTCATTTTAAAGGTTGTCAGGCTATTCCCATACGAAGAAAAGATTTCCTGCTTAACTGTGAAAGTGTCTTGATGCGTATCTAAATTCTTGTTGATATGATGAAACATTGTCATTTCTAATGTATGTGTCACTCTTAATTACTATTCAGATTCAGTATCATGCCATGACTTGTTCTATACAGATGTCCTGGAATTTCAGGTATGTGGTGGTTTCAGACCACAGTTGTGGCCAATGTCACAAATGTGAGGCCAAATACAAAACACTTAAGCAAATACTAAAACTTCAAATGCTAGCCGACCAGACTGTATTTGGACACTATGATTATGAAATGGATTTTTCCACAAGGAAAATGGCAAACATGCAGTATGTGAAACTGAGCTGCAGAACTCTGCTGCCCTCACCAGAGCCAACACTTGTGCTGAAGATGGGGATCCCTTAATTATCAATAGGAATAGTAACGTTTAGACATGATAATTATATTCTTGTCACTGGCATAGTGAAGAGATGCTCTCATCTGTTGAAGATATTTTACCTTATCCTGTGTAAAGACAGGATGCAGGTGTGAAATTGCCTGTTGTGTCACATAGGCATTTATGTCCCTTGTACCCTATTTCACACCATGGGAAAGCTGGTACCTTTTTCTTCTGATGTTGCTTTGAAATTCATCATATTTGGAATAATCTATGCAGCACTTGAGTTTGAGGGCCATCAGTCTTCCTGGTGCCTGAAACTTCAGTGGAAAATAATCCTAAATTCTTCCTTTGTAATTGGTGAATATGGTTAATATGCTCCTTGCTGGACATATTAAATGGAACATAGCACACGCTAAATTGGAGTGATGAAAAGAGAAGGGCACTGCTTATTAGTGGTGGATGCTTCCAAGTGTTTGACTACAACCTGTGTCAGGTTTTGCAATATCTTTGGCCTTGAAATGTTTTCTGTGGCTCCTTCTGCCCCCCTCTAAAACTAGTTCCATTTGCTAAAGGTAACTTGCTGTCTAGTAGTGATGCCACCATTGCTCAATAAAATGGCTAAGTTTACTTGAACAGACCACTAAAACATCAGACACTATCTTCCATGAACTAGACTTACGCCCTATCTTACATGAGTATGAATTAGTCTAAATTCCTAAAAGTTAGTGTTCAGTAGTAGTAGTAGCAAGGAGATCAGGAGCTGATGGTTATAAGCTTATTTCTAGCCTCATGTCACACCATCCTGTCATTCTGCTTGCCTTTGGGTGGCTAAGGCCTTAGTCCCTCCATATAGGGACTAGGAGTTAGGCCATTAACTTCACTGGGATCAAGATCAGCTTCTGCATTGCAAGTAGTAAAGCATTATGCAACTATTGTAAGATACTTGTGTAAGTGTACTTAGATCAGGATCAGCTGCATTGTCCTTTCCTCAGGGAGTTACGTACTGTACCTTGATTGGAATAGGAGACAGATTTAACCTGATTAAATCATTAAAGGGAAATACAAGACAATGAACATTAGCCACTTAGTTCATTTCATAAATTCTAATAATTAAAACTGCATGTGCAATAATAATGGCTATTCCAGATATCTAAGTAAGAAAAATGCACCTTTGATATGTTGTGGCATAGGCATAATGAAAACATTTCGTTAATGGAGGATCTATGTAATAAGAGTTACCATACAGATCCTGCAGTTGGCAATATATAAACACATTTCCCAACAGAATTTCACTACGTCACAATTCATTAAGAAAATTGGCAATAACTGACAAGATAGGCACAAAATGGATTTTCATGTTGCTGGGATGAAGTATGGCTCCCAGCAATTAATGGTTTTAGTCATATTAAGCAGATAAATAATGCTATCTGACATTACAGTATTTCACATTACACTAAAATTTTGTAACGTTTGCTATAATATGACTTGAAATATGTTACCTAGGAAAAAAAATGTTATCTCTGGAACAGTCAAACCCCATTAGAAACCTTAGGTTTGAAAAATCACAATGTTAACAGTTATATCCCCTAGCAAAGGTTTGCTTTCCTTAAATAGTGTTAAATTTAAACCCAGAAGCTCTAGTCTCTTTTGGAGTTGCTCTTCCTTAGTGCATTGAGCTTGAAAGGAAAATTTAATGCACAAAATGTACTGTGCATTACTAAATGTTGGTAAGTGAAACACTATGAAGAGCTGCAGAAAGAAGAGGGTAGCCTATGGAGTGAATTCACTTCAGTGATATTTATGTTCTCTCAAAAAATGTTTCTATATGCTGGTTATTCTGGTTTATAAAAAAGCTCCTAATCTTAGTATGATCCCATTGCCGTTACAGTGATTGATAAATAATTTGATTATTTTAAATCTCATTCTAGTTGGCATGTTTGCCTTTTTTATAACTGGATATAGTCTACCTGAGTACCATTCTTTTTGTGTAAAAAAAAAAGATTTTACTGTAAAATACTATAGGTCTAAATTTCCAGTTCCTGTTTGCATGAGTAACTCCTCTGATGTTAGCATTGTTACGTATGTAAATATAGTTTTATACTGGAAAATGTCCAGTGTGTTCCAAGCAGTAACAGAAATTGAGAACAAACATGGGACCATGATCTCTCTCTCATGTGACACTAATTCTATTCCAAATTCTTTGAGTAACGTGGAAGAAAATGTGATTGCTTGTCAAAGCTCAGATGCAGTTTTTTGCTGGGACAGAATGCAGTGGATTTGGAAGTGTCATGTTTAGCTGAAGGCAACGATGCTTAGTGTCTCAGCACCCAACTCCCACTGAATTTCAACAAGAGTTAGCAAACAACCTTCCCTTGGGCTCCAGTGAAAATCCTTGGCTTAAGTATCCAGTCTAGGCTGCAGTTTCACTTGCAGGAAACAAGCTTTTTTGGAGGTCTTTTAAGGTATTGTTTCCTGAAACAGCAGATGATAATGTAAGTGCAGAAAGAATACTGCAATTCTGTTACTAAAATATAAAAATGTTAGAATTTAGTATCAAAGAACTACTAAAAAAAGTTCTCAAGACTGTTAGGATTTTGAATACAATAAACCTTTACAAATCCAAGTCATAAACGAAAGAGATCATCTTTTACATGTGCCAAGATACAATTTTATTGCTTCTCAGATAACACTGCATTTAGGCATTTATTTAACTTGAGGGTACTGGAAGAGCAAAAACAGTTCGCTTATGTCTTATGACATTTGTCCCACTGTATGTTAGTGGAAGAGGTAGGGACTTTTCAGAGACACTGCTGGCAATGTCATAAGAAGTGCACACCAAAAGCTTAATAACTGTACTAGCAAGAACGTGTAATCTCTGCCAGACTCTGATATCTAGATTTAATTATCTTCAATTGGAAGATGCAAAATATTTCACCACAGTTCTTACATGACCTTATAAAAATGACACAGTTCATGGAGGTCACATGACGATTTTCACAAATTTGTTTCATTGCTGAAGTACATCAAAACGTGGGAGTCTCAAAGCTCCTCTCTGGATGGTTGTGTGATCACCAGTGTGTGATGCAGTACACCAAACCTTCAAGCAACCTCCCAGTGAACTGTGTTGTAGAGCCCTAAGCTCCTAGTGTTAGTGTTCAGAGCAGATTCTAGTGATAGCAACAGCAACTATGTATATTAGACTTATTTCTAGCTTTTTGTTTTTTAATGAGGTGAAGAAGAAACAGTTGATGCCATATGTACAGCTGCTGTTAGTAGATGACCACCCAGTACTGCAGGAGCTGCCAATGACCCAGTGATTTGGGAACTACTGGCTTTAAAGGCTTGGTTCATGCTTTCACATCATCTCTTTATGCTAGTCTGTGTTAGTGTTATTGCACCTTCATAGTATCAAAAAGACGTATTGGTTTTATTGTGCTTATTTTAAAACCAATACATCTAAAAACAACCAAACTTATCTAAGTTGGGTATATAAAAATATACAAGTAATAGCTCACATTATACAGTAAAAAAGAAAGCACCTGTGTGGAAAGCTTACCCTTTCTTTAGAAGGAAAGCTGTCTTCATGTAGTTGCTTCAGTAACACATATTTATACGTATATACATACAAAACCAGAATTTTAGCCACATAAATCTGTCCTCTTATGTGGTATAGAAGACAGAAGGCCCAGAGGGGTGATATGTCTCATTCTTTCTCCATCACAGAACTGCTGCCATTCACACTGTGTGAACAAGAGTATGGCTTGGGTAAAGTGCGAAAAGCGTGAGATAAAATTATGCTCCATGTGGCATAATTCCTCCCAGGAAACAGCATAACCAACAGCCCACAAACAATTGTACGTTATTCTGTTGTCAGAAGGAGCAGCTGTCACTATGAACTCTACATCCCTCATGAGGAATGCCAGTGCAGGGTGTTGAGCCATGTGTGTTGTCTCTGCCCTGCGATGGGGGTTAGAGAGAAGGGCCAGTTGTATGTGTTGCACTTGTAAAGCTATGAGCCAGAGGGCGGCTGGATACCTTCTTCAGCACCTCTGGCCCAAACTGGGAGAGAAAACGTGTGGAGAAAAAGGTTGTACATCTTGTTGTGTCAAACCTTTTCTCTGGATAGGAGGGTCAAAGTATAACTCTAAATTGTTATATGCTATTAAAAAAGATTACTAAATAACTTAGTCTGTTTAAACATTAGGTTTCTTTCTAATCCTAGCTGCATTTCACTATAGTAAACACAGGTATTTGAAGAAAATATTTCACTATTAAAGATCCTTGCAATTATGTTTTAGAAGTGCCTTTTCCAGGTCAGACTCTAATCTATTAAAAAAATTACCTTTTTATGTTTTCCAAAATAAAACTGTAGTAATTAGATATTGTATTTAACCATGTGAAAAGAGTAAAAAGCTATTTCTACGCAGTTTCTGAGGTAATAAGCTGCATGTTAAAAATATATTAATGCAAGTCATTCAGTTGTGAGTGTGTCTCTTGTCCCTCTTCCCCAAAAGGAGGGGATGGACACAGTGATTTTAACAAAGTGGAGAACAGATCTGTGGCATACTGGTTGGTACACTGTATCATAGTTCATCATGGTTTCTTGTGAGGTCCTCCCCATAATTAGTAGCTTGACTTCCAACAAACATATTCCAGTTGTCTAGAACCTCTTCTTTTGTTAGTTTTTGATCCTGGTGGGAAGAAAATAACATCTCTGTAAGAACATTTTCAAAGCTAAGTAAGAGACATACCAGCACAGACTTACAAGAGCCCTGGGAAATAGACAGCTCTCCAAAGCAGCAGACTGCAGGTTCAGGAATCATTGTAGCTGTCATGGTGAGTGAAATTTGGACCCCAGTGGAAGACAAAAGTCCCACTGGCTTCAGGTGGGTCGGACTGCTAAATGAAAGTTCTTTGTAATTAATTCACTGCCAAACAGTATACGGGTTATCTGGTACACAGTTTTGCCCTGTGGTTTGCTTTTACCTTCCTTACAGAAAAAATTAAAATCCTCTGGTGTATTTTACAGAGGATGGTTGCTTATGTTAGCAATTTACACACTCTCTTTGTAAGTGTTTTGGTTTTCCAGGTTCCAGCTTCACTCACATTATACTTCTGAAGATCACCATTTAGGATCTACT